>NC_052515.1:18263692-18322344 GCF_014356525.2 Nilaparvata lugens
AAAAAAATCATGAATAGACTCAGCAATAGGACCTTACTCAATTTTATAATAGTAATCTTAAAATAAATTTTGATTTTAATATTTTTGGTCAATACCACCTAGCGCACCATGTGCATGAATCTTCTTCCTATAGACAACTCTGAACTCTGATTCATATTCGAAAACTCCAATTCAATTGCATTTTCAATATCGAAATAGATTTGACTTGGAAGAAAAGCAAAATTATCATGTAACACAAAGCAAAACTACAATTAAATCACAGAGTGCAATCAACAAGATGCAAAATACATAAAAATTGAGAAGATTAAACAACAAATTGTTCAAGGCTTGCAAAAAATAATTGATACAATTATTATAATTTATGAACAGGTTACTGTACAAAAGAAACCGTTTTCATTATGAAGAAAACTCACAAAAATACACAAATAATTATTACACACTTACAACCAAAGGTAAACACGCGATTAAACTAAAGGTATAATTTCTACGGATTAATAGATTTTGACACAGTCTCTTCTTATTGATATGAGAGAAACTTGGATTTTAATAATTTTCAACCAGCATTTGGGTTCAATGGCCTCTACATGAATACAACCCTTTGACAGTTTCTCATTGCCAATTCTGATAACGATATTGGAATGCTGTAAGTATATTCTCCTACAAATGCTGGGGAATTATCGTGTCAAAATCTCTACTTAATACTTAATAAGCCTAATGTCTTGTTAAAAGTTTGTACTTCATGCTTTCTAGTTATAAGCATTAGAATTCAATTTTTATAAATTTTAAATAAAAAATCCAATGGAATATAACTAGATATCTAATCTTAACTCATAGTGAAGCTTTGGTAAGAAGCTAGGAATAATAAGAATTTATTACTATGAATTGTTGTTAAGGGTTTCACAATGTGCAAAACTTATGACATAAAATAAATATACTTATTCAATAATTGAAGTTTTTGTTCAAGATCTGGTAACACATAAATAACTCTAGCACTGAAATCCCACGCTTTCGAGCATTGAATACCTTTGTAGCACTAGATTTGTAAATGTTATTATGTATAATAATCTACTATGCCTTGAATCAGAATCTATCATATCAAAACGAGTTAAGACATACAGTATTACCAACTTCTAATTAATCATTTTATTGATACGATTCCCTGATATTGTGAAATTTTACAGTATTCGGGATCATACCGGTGATCTGGGGTTTTTTCAAATCTATTTCCTCATTCACTTGTCATTTAATTACTCAACATAAGAAATAATTCAGATTTGGGATTCAATAAGTTATGGAACAAGAGAGTGATAAATACCGAACTGGAAAAATTACACTGCTCTAGAAAGAGTTTGAGAGCTTATTAAGGCTGCTCATTGATGATAACATAGCTTAGGGTTTTAAACATACCTATTTCTCACAACTCAACTTCTAAGTTTATGTACAAAATAAATGAAAATTATTCGGGAGTTTGTAGTATACAAAGTGAGATAATTTACAAACTCAAGAGGAATGTTATGGATGAGATTCATAGGTTCAGTGTAACAATAATTTATTAAAAACCTGAGATGATCAGCATTCGAAAATTGTGTAAATTTCCTAGAGGATTAGAAATTCAAGACTTTTGAGAGTACAATGTTAAGAATAATATTGACTCAAGCACAATTCGGGCTAATGGCTGTTTGGATTTTGTTTTGTTGATTTTTGCTAACCTATTTCTGATAATGAAAGTTGATTTACAAGCTCTACTAAATTAAGAACCTCTTTTTCACAAAATTACAAACTCTTTTTCACTAATTTTAACTTTTTTCACAACTTCAAGCCAAGCTAGTTTTCAAATTTGCCACATTGGACCAATGCATCAACAAATTTCACTCTCTTCCTCCTACAACATGAAAGCTAATTCACCTCACCACAATTTGATTTTCAAACATTACTGAAAAACAATTATTGAATTATTATTAGAAAATCATTGAATTATGCAATGCAATAATGACGTCCAAGCCAATTGCCGCCAAGTTTTTCTGAAGAATAGATCAAAAGTGTTCCGGTTTATAAACCGACCCCTATTTTCTGAACTACAGATACAAAAACGACAACGACATTACTCCAGTCACCTACAACCCCGATTCTGAAAAAATGAGAATGAAATTGAACTCATATTCGTAAAAAGACTAAGATTGAGTATGGTCCAAAATCAAACGATGACTTATTCCTCTCTTTATTTCGCTCATTCCTTCTCCCTCATTCCATTCTCTCAACATTCCTTTTTCCCTAATTTCCATCTCTTATAAACTCTGAACATCCCATTTTCTCTCCTGTTGTCCTCTCCCTCTTATTCTATTCTCTTGACATTTTCTCCTTTCCCATTTTCACTCCTTCTGAAGACTACACGTCTACTCCATCAACCTCAGCGGCTTTGAACACAAGGTCGAGAAATGTTCCAATTTTTATAAGCCTACTCCGAGCTATGAAGATCCAGCCAAGCTAACCATCTATCAATGTGATAGTATGGAAGAAAATTGAAGCTCTACCGTCACCAGAAATGCCATTTCAAAGCGAATTATCTGTACCCTTTACTGCAGACATTACGTAATATGATTCTTCATACCATTTCACAGCAGCATAGGAGGAAAAATGGAATTGATAGTGAAAACCCTGCATATAACGCCTGAAGAATTGGGGACCACTTCTAAATCAACGCGAGAAGATTATGAAGTGGATGAAGGAGACGGGTAAAACGACAATCATGACGATGTAGAAATTGAAAAAATCAACGCATTTATAGACAATGAGAATTGTAAAAACAATTGTACTCTGTAAAATAATAGAAGCTGATTGAGTGACATCTGTACTTGAAACTGACTGTAACACATCTGATATGAAACTATATCATATATTTATTGGTTTATATAGACATTCTAGAAAAAAGGGATCAAATGAAGATGAAATGTCGGATGAAGATTCAAGAAATGACAAATCTAGCAGAGATGACAAAACTCACAGACACACAACAAAAGATGGTTATAAACTTCCGCGAAGAAAAACTAATGAGTTGGATTCTAGCAGAGAGAGAAATTATTCTGATAATTATTCCAAGTGATTCAAGATGAAATGAAGAGGATTGAATGATACCAAACTGACAATAGCAGTCTAGCACTCACTCATAATGGCACACATCCGCTATGCCATTATCGTGTGGGGTGGGTCCTGACAAAATTTGGAAAGGGTGTTGAAGCTCCAAAAAAGGCAGTACGAGTTTGTGGGTAGAGAGGGTTACTTTGTGTGATTTTCCTTTACTCTGATAAAGAGTCTCTGGGAAGCTTTTAAAAACAAACAAAGGATGAAGGATAATTCATATAAATCCAATGTTTCACATAATAGAAAAAACTCGAATAAGTAGTTGAAGACTGGGATGAAATTTATATTTGAATATTGAACATAATATTGGATAAACTTATATTTACTGTTGATCTCTTAACACAATTCGGTAGAAAAAACTTCGAAATAATGTGTCTTTTTCGATCTTCTCATTACATCACAGTATCCAAACATATGATATTTCTTGATTTATATATACATTCTAGAAAAGAGAAATAAAAAAATGAAATAACGGATAAACATGCAACAAATGACAAATCTAGAAAAAATGACAAAACTCACAGAGCACAACAAAATATGATTCTGAACTTTCGCAAAAAAACTGATGAGTTGGATTCCAGCAGAGAGAGCAATTATTCTGATAATTATTCCAAGTGATTCAAGGATGAATCTCATAAGAAGCATAGGAGACATCTGTACTTGAAACTGACCGAAAGAGCCCTCAAGAATTAAAAGACGATGGTTATGCTGAAACTATGCAAGTTGAAGGACCAAGTAGTGAATTGGAGGACATAAATGAAGAAAAAGAAGCTATGCCTGAAACTATAAAGACTGATAGTTTAGGAGTAGTATTAATTCCACAAAAACTGCTCAAGAATTGAAAAAGAGTCGGACTAAATCAGTTAAGAACTTCGAGAACACAAAATCCAAAAGTGAAACAACTAATGACAATAAAATTTGTTGAATTTGAATTTATATTGTGGAACCGATGAAAAAAGTCAAAAAGAAGGCCCGAACATGGATGTTCCTCAGGACATGAAAGTTACAAGTAAATCGGTTCATCGATGTAAAGTGCTGATGAGAAAAATTTAGAACTGGAAAAAAATGAATAAAAGCAATTCGAAAAAAGTAATACCTCGAAACATAGAGCTTCCGATAGATCTCACAAGCACCATAGTTCTTCAAATAGAGCAGCCACCATATTAAGACAAATAGTGATGACCAAACGAATGTTGATGGAAATGAATCTGGATCACGCCAGTCACAAGAGAGCCAGTTGGAATCCAATAAGGACCATTCAGACCACAGCTCCAATGTGCCGCAAATATTTATACCATTAGTTAATATTTCCTTGGATTCTGATGGAGAAACATACACTAGAGAAACTACACTAGCAGTTGAAACTAGAGATGGTGAGACAGAACTGAAGAACAAGAATTTGAAAGAACACAACAGGAACTGGGAATTGAAACAGTGGAGACAAAAGTGCGAACGGCGCACTCTCGTGGCGGTGGTGCAGAAGTGTAGTTGGGTGCAGTAAATCGACCGCATCTCAAGTCAACTCCATAACAAACGTTGAAGATGTACTTCCAGAAAGCCAAGCACCCTCATCAGAACAAGCAGTAGGTGCAAAGATTTGCATCGCACACGTTCCGAATGTTGAATTATTGCTCAACGGAAAAACCTTATCATTAGTGGACTGGCTACAAGAAATACAGGTCCTTCAACTGAAACTGCATCTGCTACGTCCTCGAACAATAGCAGCGCTCGTTCCTTCCTAGCAGCTCCGGGGCCCACACCGTTGATTGCACAGGTCCCAGCTTGCTCGGTACCGGTCTTGCTACGACACTCTTACATTCACAAGCTTCATGAATTGAAATGACAAACGGTTTCTCCGGAAAAAGTGAAAGAAAACACAATAACGGCAGAACGAGAAATTGCCGAAGCGCACAAGTAGCCTCATGCGTACCAAAATAGAGTGGCCAATTCGTTGCTGAAGATGAAAAAAGAAATCATAAGTGAATCGAGAGGGATGCCTATTGTGAAGGTAAAATAAAATAGTCCAACCAAGCCTCATTATACATACGGGTTGCAGACTGTTTCTTGAAATTTATCGTGACCGACCATAACAACGCCGGAATTTCATAAGAAATCTCAGATATTCTCAGCTTTGCGAGAATGAAAGTAGTCAAAGATTCAGCAAACCAAAGAAAACATTATTAATCTGCGGCAAGCAACTGACAGCAGATGAAAAAACTACAGTGTAGAAAAATACTGTATGCATTACATGGACAACAAACTAAGAATGAAAAAGCTTGGTGGCACCAGAGAGTTCTACTGGGCTTGTTGTAATCAAAATGATCCGTCTGTGGTAGCTGAATTCCATACCATAGGCAAGGTCAACTACGAACGAATGCCTGGTTTTGTTGAAATGTCGTCTTGCCCTAGGACCAAACCTTTTCCTGGCGATTTTGCTAATTATTGCTAGATGTGCTACACAACATAGGACAATGAATTGTCGCGCGTGACGGTTGTCAATCATGTGAGACAGATTGACTACGCCACATACTGTATGCAAGCCGTTTTCCCCAATTTTGGATTACAGCACACGTTTCATGGGGATATAAAGAGAAATACCTAAATGGTATGAGCAAAAGTCTTTCATTCAGAAAAACTTGATGAAAATATTCAACGAGAGGACAATCCTCATCGGTCCTGGCTTTGGTAATAACTAAAAGGCCTTGAATATCATACACACAAACATTGTGGATACTTCATTGGTATTTCCGCATAGCAAATCCGATGAATACAAAAGAAGCTTCGCGATCTCACGCTAGAGATTTTGGATAGGACGGTGCACCCTGCATAAGATGCGCTGGCTGCTCTTGATCTTATGATTAAAAAAATCAAAGATGGTGTAAAGTCTACAAGCCAAGAAATACCGTAAGATTGGATACTGTGAACTGACGCGAACACATTTGACTGAATGCATTCAATGTGATATTGCTGACGTCAGCAGTCGGTCGTCTTGAAGCACAAGACACAATTATTATCTTATTAATAGAATACATTTAATTTGGATATTTCATTTGTAGAAAAACTTGAAGTTCGTGAGTAGTGTTGAAACTTGTGAAAATAGGGGTGGGATTTGTGAATAGAAGTAGAAATCAGCTAGATGATCTAGAAAAAAGATTAACGTTATTTTATGAAAAGAATGTTGGGTAGGTGTAAAGAGGGTGGTAAATTTATTTACCGTTGAACTACTTTCAACTTAATTTGGCAAAAAATAATTCATATGACAATTTTTTGGACAAAAAGCAAACAACTTCAATTAGTGAATGAAAACTAGGAGAAAACTTATTGATAATTTATATGTTGATATTAGATATGAATGTAAATTTGCTGTTTAATTCCCATCAACATAATGCGATAGAAAAATATTTTGAAATGTAGTAAGTGTTTTTCAATCTTCTTATTGCTTCACAGAATCTAATCTAATGATATTTCTTGGTTTATAGACTTTGCAGTAGTGTTTGATGTTGTGAATAATAAGATGAAGAGCGGTGAACGCATCTTATGCAGGGTGCATCGTCCTGTCCGAATCTCTAGCGTGAGATCGCGCAGCTTCTTCATCAGATTTGCTTTGCGTAGGCCTAAATACCAATGAAGTAGCCACAATGTTCGTGTGTATGATCGTCATAGGCCATCAAGTCGTTACTGATGCCGTGACCGATGAGCATTGTCCTCTCGTTGAACATTTTCATCAAGTCTTTCTCAACGTATTTCAGTGTTTGTCTCATACTAGTTTGTTGTTTCTCTTCAACCCCTGAGATACGAGTGCAGTAATTCAAAATTGAAGAGGTGGTTTGTAGTATGTGTCTTAGACAATCTGTCTCTCTTGATTGAAAACCATCACGCCCGTCACTTCATTGTCCTATTTATGTAGCACATCGAGCAATAAAAGGCAAAATCGCCCGGAAAAACTTCGGTTCTAGGCAAGACGACATTTCAACAAAACCAGGCATTCGTTCGTAGTTGACCTTGCCTCTGGTGTGGAATTCAGCTACCACAGACGGATCATTTTGATTACAGCAAGCCCAGTAGAACTATCTGGTGCCACCAAGCTTTTTCATTCTTAGGTTATTATCCATGTAATACATACAGTATTTTTCTATACTGTACTTTTTTCATCTACTGTCAGTTGCTTGCCGCAGATTAATAATGTTTTCTTTGGTTTGGTGAGTCTTCGACTACTTTCATTGTACATAACTTTCACTCTCGCAAAGCTGAGAAGACCTGAGATTTCTAATGGAATACCGGTGTTGTAATGGTCGGTCATGATTTATATTTCAAAAACAGTCATACAGCGGCCACCCGTACGTATAATGAAGCATGGTTAGACTATTTCCGTTTACCTTCTCAATAGGCATCCCTATCAATACACTTGGGATTTCTCTTTTATCTTTTGCGACGAATTGGCCACTCTATTTCGGTACGCATGAGGCAACTTTTGCGCTTAGGCAATTTCTCGTTCTGCCGTTATTTCGGTTTCTTTCACTTTTTCCGGAGAAACCGTTGACAGTTCAATTCATGAAGCTTGTGAATGTAAGTGTGTCGTAGCAAGACCGGTACCGAGCAAGCTGGGACCTGTGCAATCAACGGTGTGGGCCCGGAGCTGCTAGGAAGGAACTATTGTTCGAGGACGTTGCAGATGCAGTTTCAATTAAAGGACCGGCATTTCTTGCTGCCAGTCCACTAATGATATCTTTTTGCCGTTGAGCAATAAATCAACATTCGTTTGGTCATCTCTATTTGTCTTAATATGGTGGCTGCTTCTATTTGAAGAACTATGGTGCTTGTGAGATCTATCGGAAGCTCTATGTTTCGAGGTATTACTTTTTTCGAATTGCTTTTATTCATTTTTTTCCAGTTCTATATGTTTCTCATCAGCACTTTACATCGATGAACCGATTTACTTGTAACTTTCATGTCCTGAGGAACATCCATGTTCGGGCCTTCTTTTTGACTTTTTTCATCGGTTCCACAATATAAATTCAAATTCAACAAATTTTATTGTTATTAGTTGTTTCACTTTTGGATTTTGTGTTCTCGAAGTTCTTAACTGATTTAGTCCGTTTCTTTTCTAATCCTTGAGCAGTTTTTGTGGAATTAATACTACTCCTAAACTATCAGTCTTTATAGTTTCAGACATATCTTCTTCATCTTCATTTATGTCCTCCAATTCACTACTTGGTCCTTCAACTTGCATAGTTTCAGCATAACCATCGTCTTTTAATTCTTGAGGGCTTTTTCGGTCAGTTTCAAGTACAGATGTTTCTATGCTTCTTATGAGATTCATCCTTGAATCACTTGGAATAATTATCAGAATAATTGCTCCCTCTGCTGGAATCCAACTCATCAGTTCTTTGCGATAGTTCAGAATAATGTTTTGTTGCATGTCTTTGTGTTTTGTCATCTCTGCTAGATTTGTCATTATTTGAATGTTCAACCGACATTAATTTTATCTTTATTTCAATCCTTTTTTCTAGAATGTCTATATAAACCGAGAAATATCATGAGTTTGGACACTGTGTAGTAATGAGAATATTGAAAGAGACTTGCTATATTTTTAAGTTACTCTTCTACCGAATTGGGTTAGGAGTTTTACAGTAAATATAAATATATATCTAATATTCGAATATGAATATCACGAACTTTTCTTACGAACTTCAAGTATATCTTAAAATTCAACAACTTCAATGTCCCAATTGAATGTATTCTATGGTTATGACTCGAAGAAGAAGAATGCTATGGAGAAGCGTGTGAGAGCAGGGAGACTCATCAATGACTACTATCTAAATTAATATTAACCCAGGACTGTGATATTATTTATTTATATATTTTAATTCTATTGTTAAAATAATTGTGACTTGAGCTTACAGCCGACCAAATAGTAGCGTTGTCAGATTGAATGAAATCGTGACTCTCTCATGAAAACTGATGTGCCTGAATATATTTAATAAGGCAATACTGCTGGCGTTAAATGATAAAGCGATATCACATTTAATACATTCGACTTGTATGAGATAGCCAAGCTTCCACACTATCTATCTTGGAACTCCAATATTTGATCAGCTAGTCTCAACTTATTTTATTAAGGGCCGTCTGCACAGTGAAAGCACAAACTGAATTCAATCAGCTGGTTGTTTAATACCAAAATTAATCACATTGCAAACGAAACTAGACATGATTTGATCGGTTTAAGCTAAGATTCCGTTTAAACGATACAAACGGCTCTTCAAGTTCAATTAAACTCAAACCATCTAATAGCAAATCCCCATCTGTTTATCAATTTCAAAACTTCTATTATTAACATCAAGTGGAATTTCAGATTGCATAGCATTCAAGGCATAGTTACAATTTTTTGGTTTCATTTCCTACGATCCACACAAGCTCTTCCCTTAATTACAAACAACTAAAACCCTGCGAATCTCCTACGTCCACTAACTCTTTCATCAACAAATTCATTACTTTTTCAATTATTTAAGCCAACTTAACCATAGACAAAAGATAGCATAAGAAGATAACCCATGGTATAGGTCGTTTATGCTCCAAATCTTCATTTAATAATTATTATTTAGAATATTAAGGATAAAATAAGGATATAATTTCTCATCGAATAAATTAACAGTTCCTTTATTATGTATGTATTTTAGTTAAGTGCAATAGCTTATATGTTTTTGAATTTTGTTTTTGGCAAATAAATAAATTAAATTCAATTAAAAAAAAATTGAGCCGATTTTTGTTAACCCAAGCCGACTACTGTCTAAAGTTACTGTTTTCTCCGAGCGAACGTGTAAAAACGCCACAGTATGAGAGACTACCAGCGTTACATAGCTTCACAAAAAATAACTACTGGGACGGACTATCGGCTTGAGTTAATATTGAAATTTGGAACATAAACACTTTATACCGTAGGATATTTTCTTGTGCTATCTTTTCTCTATGACTAACCCTCTAACAAAAACTCAACACTTTTTCTCCCAACTTCAATTACATCCTCAGATTTAAACATTAATTTTCACTCTCCCAATTGAATTAATTCTATGAGGTAAAAAATTGAGAGACTTGTGCTTGCAGCCTACCATCCTTCTAGGATCCGGCGGCATCCTGACTATTGTGAGCGACCGTGGTCTTGATGACGTCATCGACCAGAGTGTCGGCATAGTTGGTGAGCTGGTGGGGCGGGAGGGGCAGTGTAGAAGGCCGCTGGAAGGGGAAGCGGGAGGTGTCCCCCTCCTGTGGCGTGTGAACTGCCACGATCTCAGTCTGAGTGCTGATGCAGCCGGACGCGGCAACACTGCTGCTGCTGTTGTTGGCAACGTTGCCTCCTCCCGGGCTCACACAGCGCAACACCTCCTGCATCGATTCCTGCAGTTGTTGCACCTGCCAAACCAACAAATCAACCATCATCATTGGTGGCACCACTGCATCTAAGAGTAGGCCTAATTATTCAATCATAAAATAAAACTAATATAGTACCCTTTCATATCGCAAGACAACATTTTCTTTAAAAAAAATAACTCATAAACTTCTTAAAACAATAAAAAAAACCATAAATAAATTATAAGAAAGTTTTCGTGTTGGTTATTACAAATTAAAATGTGTGATATTAAAAAGGTACCTACTTTATTATTTTTATTTTATGATTGAATAATTAGGCCTACTCGTAGTCGTAATAATAGTTAGTGGCCTTAGTTGAGTTGCTTTGTAAACCAGAGGCCCGGGTTCGAATCCCGACACGGGCAAGATATTTTTCTCGGTCCACTACCGTGTTTCAGATACGTCGGTCCCGGCTACCTAAAAGCAGTCGTTAAGTCATGTCAGAGGTGCGACCTGAAAACTCTGACAACAGACCTGAGCTAGCCAGGTCACTCGACACTATTACTAATGATATAAAAAGGGTACTATATTTGTTTTATTCCATGACTAAAAAAATAGTACAGGATATTTATAATCATTCATTCAACAATGTAAATCAAAGCACATGTGTACAATCAATAACCTCCTGAAATTTACTGGAAGTATGCATACAATTTTTTCTTTCTATATTATTTTCTATGAGGGTGATGCCCACATGAGTTTCAAGCTTGTGCGTGGATAGAAGACTTAATATGTGTATATGTAGGTATTTGAGAAATGAGAATTATTGACTTATTTATGTATGTTAAAAGATTTTTGTCATAGTCATTCAATTTCAGCTGTTTTACATCCATGAAATCAAGCCGGTAAACAGCTGATTGTAGGACAAATAGACATATGATTCTCATTACAGCATACTAGACTGTAATAAAATCATATGTTTTCTTTACAGTCGAGTATGTTTCCTGGTTCCAAATTTGGAACAGCAAAACTGGTACGAAAACCGCCTTTTAGCACTCCAGGTGGAGTTTTGTCAACTACAATCAAGAAATTCCTGATTCGAAACTAACTTGTAAACTAGGTTATGTTTATAGAATGCATGTAGTAATGTCAGTACAAGCAGGTAATGTTTTCCGTTTCTCGGAAATTATTAAATTTATATTAAATTAAATTATTATTTTCTAGATTATTATGGCAAAAAATAGTATAAGTTACTTGGACGAGAATGTCTTTTGCAGTGCTCGAATGAAATTCTAATCTCGGCTAACGCCTCGACTAGAAACATCATTCTAGCCTGCAAAAGGGCCCTTCCCGTCCTTGTGACTTGAAATACTATTAACAGTGATGTCATTTTTTTCTTGATAATTAAGAGTAGCCCTAACAAAGACGGTAGAAACATATATAATAACTATTATTCATAAAATGTCTACTGTTATGTCAAAATTTATTCATTTGTTTTGTTTATTTATGTCGTATTTGAAGTATTGAGAAAGTGTGTATTAACAAGCAGTTCGTAATGGAAAGTATTTAATACTTATAATAATTATGAGTCAATAGATGATGGTGAGTGAACTCTGTGAGACATGAGTTTCTGGTTGAATAGATAATTTGAAATGTTAAAGATTGGCAGGACTCACCTGATTATTCAACCTCAAACAAGTTTCGGCCAAATCTTTGACGTCGCCAACTCCACCAGGCTCTTCTTTTGGGTAAGGCTGCAGACTCACCACCTACAAATGTTCACACAAAGATATTTATTTATAAGATAAATTCAAATTCAAATAATTTCATCGCCACAGATGAACGAACACTTTACAATTTGTATCGGCCACGTAATAATACAAGATATTACAAAGTCGAAAATAGTCGACAAAATAACAGACACCACTTCGCAATAAAATATCAACAATTACATACAATCCAGGTCAAAATTACATTTATTGAAATATTTAGTCGCATTATAAAAACACTTTTATTAAAAACTTCTTGATTTTCATTTTGAATTCCTTATCAGTTAAGCCACGAATATTTTGTGGTGAATGGTTGTATAATTTAATTGAAAAAGTCATAAAACTCATATGGCTTGCTCTGTAAGAGAAGTATTCGTTCCTCAGATTTGATTTATTGCGTGTGTTGTATAAAAGTATGTTTTCATGAGTGGAGAATAAACTAAAGTTTGACTTGACAAATAGCAGACAATCAAATATGAAAATACTAGGCAGGCTCATGATCCCCAATCTAATGAACAAAGGTTTACAGTAAGTCAGAGAAGGTACAATACAAATCATAGTCAAAGACAAATAGTAATTATATACTAGATATAAATTTCATGAAAAATTATTGGTGTCTCGCCTTTGCTAGCACTTTGACTTGTCTGACGCCGTTGAGGCCAACCAGACGTAATATCTATCTATCTATCTATCAGGATATCTATCTATCTATCTATCAGAATATCTATCTATCTATCTATCAGGATATCTATCTATCTATCTATCTATCTATCATTCTAATTATTCTTTTTTTAAGCAAATGGAATTCAGAATAACTGCAATTTGTCCATAATATAGTGCCATACAGTAGATGAGAATGAGCATAGCTAAAATATACTTTCAAAAATAATCTCAATGATACTTTTTCTTTCAACTTACTTAACATGAAAATACCTCTGGTGACTAAGGCCCGCCGCAAAGTAGACCACGAAAAGCAACCCACGCCGTGGAATATTTTGTAAACCATTGCTAGGTTTCTCTAGACATCTGTGTAATACATGCAATGAATAATCCACTTGTCAGCTGATTGATTATGAATAATTCTATAGAAATGGTTTACAAAACTTCCCACGGCGTGGGTTGCTTTTCGTGGATTAACGTGAGTCTACTTTGCGGCGGGCCATATTGGATTGTTTACTCTACATGCCGATTCCATTTTGGATTACTTTGAATAAATATACCCAAAAAATTTTACTGAGTACACTGGAATTATGTTACTATAAGATACAGATACGTTTGGTGTCTTACCCAGAAGTAATACAGAAGTTTTGTGTCTATACTGGAACTAATTATTTTTAGAATGTTTTCCGTTGAAATACTGAAGTTAAAATACTGTTTAATACTGATTACTGAATACTAAAAGAGCTTATCAACAACTGTAGTCACGTACGACAGTTGGGGAATCTAAATTGAAAAGAATCTTCAAAATTATTCAGAAATAAAAGGTACAAAATATCATGAAAGTTTTTTTTCTAACCTTGATAAAGATTCACCATGATAATATATACACTGAATAAGGAAATATACATACCAGTTTGTGACTGATAAGTTTTGAAAATAACTTGAATAAACAGCCTCTGGCTTGAATTTAATGAGATTGGAAGGTGAGGCTGCAACATTGGAAAACCACTTCTATTTGCTTGGGAGGCGACTTGATATCGTGGCCGCCATTGATAAGCTATCGATAAGATAAGCTCTATGCGCCTGCTACTCTCATTGTAAGAGTGACCAATTTATTTATTTATTTATTCATTCAGTCATGTACAATTATTACACTTATTTGAGAAGACAAAACAGGCTCATGCCCAAAACTGTCCCTTCTCAAATTTATACTACAGTACAGATCAGAATGTAGGCTAAGGTACAATCACCTATTATTATTATTAAAATAACAAATTGACACTTCAAAAAAACAAATAAATCTTCAATCAAGAATAGATATCATAAATAACTAAATCTCACAGAATTAGAAAAAAATTTGGAGCCGAACTCTTTTAAATACCATTTATGAGCTTAAAATCGCATCCTAGTTGTTCGGAACCCACTTAAAGCTGTAGGTTCACTCATGACTCATCATCATTCGTCTCATTACCCATGCACAAACCTAGAGCTCATGTGGGAATCATCCTCAGCAAACAAAATCACAGCTTTATTTTATTTTTGGAAGTGCCTATTTTGATATTCTCTTTAAACTCTCAGCAATAGTTAAATTATGACCATTGATATTATTTATGAGTGAAAGAAATGCCCACAGTTTCTATTAAATCTCACTAAATTAAAGTATAATCCAAGTATATGTCCTAAGAGCACTTTAATTTCGTCATTTCCTTTGGAAATCGCACATTTCTAATTTGAGAATCAAATTTTCTAACGATTCAAATCATCAAACATTTCAATCAATTAAAAACATTGTATTACCTTATTCCATAACGCACTGATTGTCTGCATTTGTAAAATTTGTAGTTTATGTTCGTTTTCTAAGGCTGCTCTGGTGGCTTCCATGTCAGCTGAAAGTTTCCTGAAAAAATAAGTTTCATCAGATTTCAACTTTTAGCAGGAGGCTAAAGAGAGCGAAGCCTTTTGAGCTAGTCTAATAGTTATTTGTACACCTAGGATGAAAAGTACTCTCAACTCCGTGATAAAGGACTTTTGTCATATCTTGCTTGTAAAAGTATTACTTCTTCATCGATTTTAACAGTACCGTATGAACAAATTATATAATGTGTACTGCTCTCAGAACTGCATTAATCATCAATGAATGAACTGCATTTAAATAGGTTTTTTCAGTTTAAGAACCAAAAGAAGTAAACTTGAAATGAATGGTTTGTCAATGAAACTAGATATAATCGTAGTTAAATTTAAATAAGAAAATAGTAAATAAGCAAATTTTTTCACCTACTAACTGAATTACTTTCGAACGGCAAGAGTTCATTTTCATCAGTGGCGATTAGAAATGTAATGTTTTCAAGGTTAGGAAGAACATGTGGGTTAAGTTCTATTACATAGTCGAAAATTTTGTTTGATTCAAAGTAAATGAACAAGTAAGCTTCCAATTTAACAAACTTTTCGACCATTTAATAAAACTCTACCCACATATTCTTCCTAACCAAGAGAACCTTTTCCGATTGCCACTGTTGGAAATAAACGCTTGCCGTTCGAAAGTACTCCAGTCAGTAAGTGAATGAATCTATTTATTTACTTGAAATAATCGACTGCACGTCGTTTAAAATACATCAAAAAAGTGTGTTGACTTATTTGAATTAATCAGTATTTCCAACTTACTTGATGTACTGGTTTGTCCTGAGCGTTTGAATGTGTTGATACACTGAAAGCACTTTTCTGTTGAGTGTTCTCGTCTGGTAACCTCTCCATACTTTCTGTATGCGAATTGCGGCTTCTTCCAAGTCTACTGGAAAATCAACAAAATTGGAATAGTAAGATGACTAAGAAAATCTCAACCTATGAGGTGAATGATTTATGGATTATTGAAACACAAAAAATGCAAAACTGCATTCATAAGGTGATTGAAATCGGTATAGCTTTGAATACAAAAAGATGATAGAAGAGAAGAAAACATGGTTAATAATTACAAGAAACGTTTTGGAAATCATCGCCAACTAGTGTCAAATTTTATTTTCAACTAAACTTATAACCGACCATGAGCATTTCAGTAGAAAAGACTACATTGTGTTTTTAGTTCAAAATTTAATCAATTAATTCTAAATTTAACTCAATTAATTCTAAAACATTTTTTATAATAGTTTTCAATTTTTCACAATGCTTCGCCACATATCACATAGGCCTACATTTAGATATTTATTATACCCACATTGATCAACTTTATTTAGACTTAATTTTTCACAGAACTCATTGCGAGCCAATCAGAATGCATCGCTGTGAGGCGGCGGCTCCACTGCATATTGTTGCTTTTCTCCAATGTAAATCGCTTATTGTAAAACAAACTGACTTCCAAGGACCGCTCCAATTCCAACAGGAGCGGAGCGAATCGTGACTAGAATTATTTATAGATATGCACTAGTCAAGGACTTGACTTGATGATAGAATGTTTTTACTCTATAACCTTGTTCAGAGAAATCTTTGAATTAATGTAAGAATCTATTTCATTTCATCCACTGACCTCCTACAAAAGGGGTGTATGGATTTGTCAAATTTATACCACAAGAAAATGTGTGCTATCCTCTTGAACCTCCAACTTGAGGTTAGTAATATTCATTGAAAGCCTCCACTGACTATGCACCAATTGATAGCTTTTTCAACATAGTTTCTCAAAATAATATTCAAGTCAAAAACTGAGTTTTTCGACAGTTGATTCCGTTTATAACCATAATATGAGCCCTGTGTGTATGTGTGGGTGATGACTGATAAGAGATTATTACTAGCGTTTGGCAGTTCATTATTAAAGTTATTCTTAATTTTTACTCCATAGCAAACTACGATTATTGAAAATTTTATACTAGGCTAATAGAAAGAGAAAATTACACACTCTGATTATTACTAAATACATATATGTTACAATTTGTAGATACTATACGAATCATCAATCTGTAAAAGGCATAAATGCATTTTGCTGTTCTTGGAGAAAATGTCATATATTAAAAAATATTTATTTCATCACATTCTTTATTCTTTATTGATTCATAAAACAAGTACATCATCAAAAATGATGGGAAGAGAAAAAATAAGGTAATCTTGTACTATTCCTCTCCCAAATTTAGATAAGGTTACACATAGTCTGAAATAAATTATAAATAAATGAAATCAAATCAAATTTTATTTCGCCATGATAATATAAATAATCCTAAATACAAAGTTGAGCAAAATAATAATACTTAAATCAACACAAAAAGTAACTAACTTTCTCAATCAAAATAACACATTAGGCGCTGCCTGCAAACCCGAAGTTTGAGTGCCAACAGCTAGTGATCAATCAATCAATCTACCTCTTTATTCAAAACTTACATCAAAATGTACATGAATGCGTCTTTCTTTATTTATTATTTTCAACAAAATAATAGAATCTATATCAATTTTCAATAGAAAAAATCCAATAGAGAAATAAATAGATGAATGAAATAAGAATGAATATGTGGCACTAGCCATAGAAGCCTCAAGAATAAAACCAGACAAGAAACGAGAATAAAGTTCTATAATACTATAGCGGTTGCGACTCTCCTATATGGAAGTGAGAATTGGATTCACACTCGGAGAATAGATAGTCGAGTTCAAGCTGCAGAAATAAGGTTTCTAAGGAGTGTATTTGGCTGCACTAGAGTTGATGAAATCAGAAATACTGATATAAGATACGTTTTAGCGATTGCTCCTCTTCATGAAAGAATAATACAAAATATTCGCAACTGGTTTGAATAGGATGCCACCTGGAAGAATGCCACGAAGTCCAAAACTATAGACCTACTGGCATAAGAGATGTGGGAAGGCCAAGGAAAAGTTGGGTACCGGAACAGGTTGATTGATAAACCTAATCCCTGAAGTGAAGATGACGATGATGATGATGATATAAGAATGAATATACATAATAATGAAAATAGAATACAAGTGAAAAATGAATTTGAACGTGTAATTTGTAGCATTAGAATATAAAAGTATTATTACTCTATCAACTGAAAATAAGTAACTTGAACCCAGTGTTATTGACGAACGAGCATTCTCTTTCATAAATTTTGGCTAAGTCTAGTCTTTAGACTATAGTGAGGTTCACGTTATAATGACAGATAGATAGATAGATAGATAGATAGATAGATAGATAGGCTGCCTTTATTTTAACCTGGAGGGCGAAGTTAGGGCGCAGCCGGCCCTCTCTCCCACTTAACCCTCCTATACAATTCTAATGCATCTACATCAAAACAAAATGAAATAATCTCTTAAATATAATAATAAGTAATATGATAGAAAAAAAATATATAAATATATATACAATATAAATCAATAATTGAAAAAAAAACAAAAACAATTTCATTCAATTTAGTAGAATATATTTTAGACTGAAAGAAAATAAAAAAAAAGTTAGAAAATAGAGTTATAGGAATTTTTTTTTCAATTTTTAAGCAAGAAACAAGAAAATTTCACGCAAACACACACCTTCCACACAAGCAAACACACCACGCATACACACCTCCTCATCCTATGCCCCGATCGCCCTCCCTCAGCCACGCCAAGACCTCCGCGCCGAACAGTGTCCGCCTCTCCACACTCCTCAAAGATGCGGGTAAGCTATTCCACAGTCTGCAAGCGGTCACACAGAACGACCTATTATATGTCACAGTGCGATGGATGGGAATGCTCAACAGGCTCGCACCATGCCTCGTATCTCTTCTGTTGATTCCTGCGAGGAATTGAAATTTCTGACTCAAGTAGAGAGGAGACCCAGTTGCCAGAACCTTGTGGAGGAGCATCAGTACATGATAAATTCTGCTGTCTCGAAGCTTCAAAATACCCATCTGAGTGATGTAAGGGCTTATGTGAACGTCCCTTTCAAGGCCAAAGACGAATCTCACGCAGTAGTTCTGAGCCCTTTGCAGTCTTTCAGAAAGAGTCACTGTCATGTCCTGTATGACCACATCTCCATAATGGAAATGCGGAAATATCAAGGTCTTCACAAGCATTATTCTCTCCCGTAAGGGATAACAGCTCCAATTCTCTTCAGTGAGTGAATGCCTGCAAAGACCCTGTTGCAAGTCTTTGTCACTTGTTCAGTCCAGTCTAGATGTCTGTTAGATGTAAGTCCTAAGTTTGTAATGTTTTCACTATAATCCAGTCTATGAGAGTTAATTTCAATGAAAGGTCCATGGTTAAAGTCAAGTTGGTTCAAAAGTCTTCTATTACCTATAACGATTGTTTTGGATTTTGATTCATTAATTTTCAATCCATGTTGTGCTGTCCAGAGTGAGACAGCAGTCAGGTCCTCATTCATAAGAGTAACTGCTTCACCAAAGTTATCAGTCTTGAAATGTCTATAAATCTGTAGGTCGTCTGCATAAAGATGATATCTGGAGTGTCTGAGTCGGTCAGTTACGTCATTTACATACACAAACTAAACAGTAGTGGTCCCAAAACTGAACCCTGAGGTACCCCCCTGTTGACCACCCTCCATCGAGACGTGCTGTCCAATCGAACACACTGTGGAGAGTGGAGAAAGATAGGAGAAAAACGTTGTCTTGTCAATGCCTTCAATAGACAGTAGCTGATACAGGTTTATTTGATGTAATATTAACTGTTCATTCTCGTTTAAAATAACCAATTATATTTTATCAAGCAATAAATTATATTTTTATTAATTGCATAATGAATTCACATAATTAAGATGAAATATTTTGTTAATTGATTATTAATTCTAAATTGTTAAAAGACGAAGATGCCTGGCAACAGAGCAAAGCGAGAAAGAGATAGCGCTATCGGCTTTGTTGAATGATAGACAAGGATAGCAATACCATCGCTAATCAAACACTGCCATTATAACGTGGACCTCACTATAGACAGCTACAGTAATCATGAACAAAATAAAGCAAAAAACCAGTACTCTACCTCTATCCATGCGCTTCTCGCGTTTCTCCTGCGCACGCGATCGAATCGTCATCAACTTGTCGGCGGCCATCGAGTCACCCCCCACCCCCACCCCGTTGAGAGGAGGAGGACCGCAGACAGGGGTGGGCGCCGGAGTGGGAGGTACGGGGGGCGCTTGTCCCACCGATGGACTGACCAGCGACTCGGGCACCGGCACCAGGGTGGTGTCCGCGGGCAGGGGGGCTCCTGCTCCCCCGGGGAGGCCCCCCAGTCCATTCATGGGGGGCAGAGAGGTGCCCCCTCCTCCCCCCTCCAGCAGCACGCTCGACTGCATGAGGCTGCGAGACAGCAGCTCGGGACAGTGCAGGCTGCGTGTCAGGCTCAGTTCTGTCCAACAATCAAGTTAATTACTATAAATAAAAATATATTATAAACAGACAAAAAGCACCTAAAATACAAATTAATTAGTAGAATAGCGGGTTAGGTTCAGTTCTGTGGTACAACAAATCAATCAAGCAAGTTATTTGCCATAAAAAATATATAAGCAGATAAAAAGAACCAAACAAATTTTCCTTTATTTCTTCTAAAAATGTACAGAACAAGTGAAAAATAAAGATTAACAGCAATAATAAGCATATAGGTATTATCTGTATCAACTTTTTGGTGAGAGCTACTCTTATTTATCATGAAATAATAGCGATTCACTCACTAAAATAACATTAATTTGTTGAACCATGTTGTGAATGAAAATGCTCAATATAGGGTACTAAGATTTTTATTTCCTGATTTATTATCTACTACACTATAGAATATACGGTTAGAAAAAATACAGATAATGTGTTACTGTACTAGAGCTTTTGTATCATACAATATCTATAAAAATAGCAAGCAGATGATCGTTAAACAAGCCCACTAGAACATAAAGTGGAATACTAACAAAGTATACTCCTAATAGACTACTCTTATGAAGCTACAATAACATAATAAGCAAGAACTCAAGAAAAAATTCACAAGATATGAAAAAAAATACAACACACATACAAATTAATGTGAAGAATAGCGGGTTGGGCTGTTTTGTGAAACAACAAATCAATCAATTTATTCGCGATGAATAAAAATATATTAACTGACAAAGAGCGCCAAACATACAAGTTCAAGAATCGCAACAAAATATATAGTACTTAATAATAAGTACTATTCCTAATAGGTTTGATAGGCCAGAATTAAATGAAGCAATCAATTCGACAAACAAATCAATCCATAATACAATCAACAGCCTAAAAAATAAGAATTCTAAACAACTGGGGATTTGTTTTCTAAATGAAAGGCTTAAAAGACATAATTTCACTAATCATGGGTTGCATCTAAATCGATCTGGCAAAGTAATCTTTTGTAATAGATAGGCAGAGCTGATTGAAAGCCGTTTGCAATCCTCTGGTTTAAAAACAGTCAAAAAAACAAATAACGATTTTTTAGTAAATTGGCTCAAAACAGGGAAAGGGAAATAGCTACAAATGCTAGAGATAGAGGAGCACAAGATGGTAAGGTTTTTAGTATTTATCATCAAAATATTCAGTATCTTCGCAACAAAATTGACAGATTAGAAGTATTTCTTAAACAGGAGGATCCTGACATTGTTATTTTCACAGAGCATGGCTTAAAAATAAAGGAAATAAATCAAGTTAGGATTCCAGGCTATTCACTGAGATCAGAATTTTGTAGAATAGCTCATAGAAGTGGTGGTGTATGTATATTCACTAGCAATGCTAAACATACGCAAACTTATGAACTGGATTTTGTTAAGAGATTTTCTGTTGAGATGGATTTAGAGGTGACGGGACTAAGGTTAAAAATTGATGATCGATTTGAGGTAGCAGTGTTAGGTATCTATAGGTCACCAAATGAAGACTGGCAAAAATTTTGTGAGCTGCTCCATACACTTTTGGAAATTACAACCGCTCGTTTCACAAATGTTATAGTAGTAGGAGATTTCAATACCGATTTTGCCAGGCAGGATAAAATGACAGAGGATATTGGAGATATTATTAATATGAATAATTTAGAAATTAAGGTCCACGAATATACAAGAGTAACTCGAACTTCACAGACAATTATTGATAATATCCTCACAAATATAGCAGGTTGTAATGTCAGGTTAGGTAGCTCAGATCTATCAGATCATAACTATCAAATTTTAGATGTTAAGTTGCAGGGCCAGAATCCAAGCAGAAAAAAAACTTTTGTGAAAGAAATTCAGCAATATGAGCTAGGAAATATAAATTGTTTGAAGCAGGAACTGCTTCAAGAAAATTGGAGTAATGTTTATAACAGTTGAACCTAAATTACAAATATAAGCAATTCATTGATACTCTAAGATTTCACATTAGTGTATGCTGTCCGATAAAAAAAGTCAAAGTAAAAAGTAAATTAAACAAAGTAGATGAATGGATAACAGGAGATATTCTTACTCAAAGAAATATTGTTAGGGAAGCTTATGAGGAATTTAAATTAGTGAGGGATGTTCCGAGTGAAGTCAAATACAAATGTCTAAAGAAAAACTATGCAAAAGAATTGAGGAAAGCTAAGTGTAAGAAAACAGCTGAAATATTAACAACTAGTACCAATTTTAACTCTGCTGTTTGGGAGGTAATTAATAGAAATAGGAGAGCAGCTCAAAAAGATACAGTTACTAATGTCCCTAGGATAATCGATGAACATGGAAATTATATGGATGATAGTATAGACATTTGTAACTTTTTCAATAAATATTATCAACAGGTTGCATATAATCTCCAAAAGTCACTGAACACTAATACTTATAATACAACTACATTAAATGCTGAGCCAATTGAAAAGGTATTTAAATTTCATCCATTATCAAGAGATGAGTTGTCAAGAATAATAAAAAATTTGAATAACAAAAAGACAGTAGGATTGGATGGGGTCTCAAGCAAAATTTTAAAAGAATGTGAAAATGAATTACTGGACCCTTTATTGCATCTCCTTAATACTTCACTAGAGCAGGGTATTTTCCCTGATGATCTGAAACAAGGAAAAATTTTGCCAATTTTCAAGAGCGGTGATTCTGAAAGAGTTGAAAATTATAGACCCATTAGTATTCTAAATGTAATAAGTAAAATTTTTGAAAGAGTAGTTTTAAATAGGTTATTGATGCACCTGGAAGAAATTAAATTCATCTGTGATGAACAGCATGGGTTCCAGAAAGGGAAATCTACTAAGACTGCAATAGTATCCCTGTTGAAAGACTAATAGATATAATAGATTCAGGTGAGAAGGCAGCCGCAATATTTCTTGATTTATCCAAAGCTTTTGATTGTGTGAACCATAGAATATTATTGGAAATACTAAAAACTGTAGGTGTGAATGGTGTAGAACTAAAATGGTTTGAATCATATCTCATAGGTAGAAACCAGTGTTGAGCTTACCAAGGTGGATGGGAATGAAATAGTAAAAATTAAATCTCAAAAACTGGAGGTCCAGGCTGGAGTACCTCAAGGCTCAATTCTGGGTCCCTTACTGTTTCTGTTGTATGTGAACCAATTACCAAAAGAGTTAAAAGATCACAGAGCTCTGTTGTTTGCTGATGACACATCGCTTATCTTTAACAATTATTTATTAGATAGTCTAGAAATAAATGCTTTTACTGGAGTACAGTCAATTGTCCAATTCTTGAAGCAAAGGCAATTAACAATAAATAGTAAGAAATGTCAATTCCTACAATTCAAAAGTAAATATAATTCAGTAGAGGATAGAGAAATAAATGTGTTTGTAGAGGAAAATGAATTAGTCCAAGAAGAGAAAGTAGCATTCTTGGGAATTTTATTGGACAGGAAATTAACATGGCATCCTTACATTGAGAGGATATGTAATAAGATATCATCTGGGGTATTTGTCCTGCGGCAGCTTGCTAGGCTGAATGATAAAAAACTACTGTTAACTGCTTACCATGGACTTATACTATCTCATATTAGGTATGCTATTTTAGTATGGGGTAATTCATCTCAACAAAATATGGACAGAGTGTTTAAGATTCAAAAGAAGGCACTCAGATGTATAGAGAAAGTGAATAGGTTAGACTCTTGTAGGCCTTTATTTAAAAAGCTTGGTCTATTAACTTTGCCATCTTTGTATGTATATGAAGTTGTAATGCATGTGAAAACGAGTGGTGTGATCCAGAATTCAGATGTTCATGAGTATAATACGCGAAACAGAGCAGATTATCATATAATGGGTCACAATAGTAGGTTATTTGAACAAAAACCAGATTATATTGGTAGGAAATTTTATAACAAGCTACCTCAAATCTTGAAAAGTAATGATGATTTGAAGATTTTCAAAAAACAAATGAAAAAATATTTAGTTGATAGAGCTTTTTATAGTGTACAAGAATTCCTTTCAAACCTAAACTAGGTTGAACTACTTAGTGTTAGAATTATTATGTAATAACATGACTTGTCTTATACTCCATGACTGGAGTCTTTAGGACGTAATCTGAAAAAAAAAACAAAGTACAAAAATATAACATATAATTATTTATTTTTGGACAGTTTCATTCTTCAAATTTCCTTCTGCCATTAAATTCTACGGTCAATATTTGCAGTAGCAAAAGTCCTTAGTTCTATTTATATAGCGCCCATATTACCTGGAAATGAAAATTTTCAATGCTTTGCCACATAGAATTCAAGACAGTGCCACCAATGATCGTTTCAAAGAAAGCCTTAAATATAGTCTCTTGAATATTTGCCCATATAAAATTGAGGAATTTTTTGAAAAAAATCTCCACTGAAACTTAATGCTATACATATCCTAATCCATAGCTAGCTCCTATAAAACGTCAACTTAATATCGTATTTATTGATATACATATACATATAATAAAGGCTCACAGACAATACTATGAAGAGCCTTTTTTATTAATAGATAACCATACTACATATTAAAGAAAACTTAAAAGATGAAAAATATTATGGGACAAATTATAGAAGAAAATGAGATAAAAAGTAAATCAAAAATTAAAATAATAATAAAAATTAATAATAAAGATGAAGAAAACAAAAAGAGTTTCAGCCAGAGCTCATAACATTTCATGACTCAAACGAGGTACAATAAAAATTCATTCCACGATTTTTCTAAAAAACATTAAATGAGTTCGAAAACGGATCTATATGTTCATTTAAAGTACTATATAATCTTATACTTTTAATAAGATACGAATTATAGTGATGAGTAGTTCTCACAAAAGGGATGTTGAACAATATATCTTTTCTAGGCCTAGCATAAGGTACATTGAAATTCAATAAATTTATGAATGATGGAATATGAACTTCATGATTTAAAATGTTAAATAATAGCAATAGAGCATTTACAAATCTGCGTAATTTTAGGGAGTGCACTTTAAATATTGATCTTAACTCACTAGTTGGGAAATAAAAGGGACAAAAGCAATTAAATTTTTCAATATAAATTGAAACAATGAAGAATGTATAAACAGATGAATGGATAAAACATATTACATGATACATATTACATAATCATGTAATCTTGACGTTTCATACATTAGATATTATGTAATATTGTGTAATATGTATTATCCATTCATCTATTCATTCATTCTTCATTGTTTCAATTAATTATATCAAGTTGACGTTTCATACATCACTAGAGCTTTGCTCTATCATGTGATTTCATGTGAAAATTGTGTAATAAATAGATTGAACATTTGAAATAATAATGTAACAGTGAAAATATCAAGTGAATGATTACCAGCTTGTTGCAGACAGGCCCTGATGTCGGCTTGGTCCTGTACATGCATGGTGCAGCTGTCCAGTAGCGTCGGGTCCAGGCTTCGAGTCATCAGCTCTGCCGAAGTGCTCCGCCCCACCTTCCCCCGGCCAGGGCCTCGGCCCAACCCACCTTTAAAAACAAACCCATTATTGATTTCAAATCAAATCAAAAATATATAATGATATAATATAATATAATATACATAATGATATAATTTTTATTTTATTTTCGATTATGAAATATGCTCCTCTTTGCAGACAAAGTTCATTCTTTAGCACGCAGTATTGTATTCATTCACTGTAAGCTTCACGTTTTTGTTAGATTCAATATTTGATTATTATTATTATTATTATTATTCTGTAATGTACTTGTCATTGAATAAAGATTTTTTTTTGTTGATTAATTGGCATTACCTGCAAAACCTTATTGGTTTGTGTGCTGGCGACGAGTAACAGAACAATTCGAAAATTAGAATCGTATATTATCGTACATTACTTACTATCTAGATTTATCACTTCAGTTTGCTATTCATATTGAAAGTGAGAAATAGAATATAATGTATATCAATGGGTATGATGACAAAAAATAAATAAAATAATGATTTATTCTCTTCATACTTGATTTTTTAATGTTGCAAGTGATGAGATATGTAACAAATAGATCATTAAAATGCGTTAACACAGGTTTATTAAGATGGTTTAAAGTTACTCATTCAAAACTGATAAATATTGATTGAAAACAATAATACAATAGTTCATTGAGGCTGTGTAAAACGCTAAAATAAAACTTTTTACTTGTGATATTTTTCAAACTTTTTCGATTTGTATACTATCAAGCTATCAAAATAAATAAGTTTTCACAAGAAAAAAGTGTTTCCAATCAGTACTTTTTGAGATATGAACGTCTAAATTTCAAACATTTGGGACTGTTCATTTCAAATTTGGTAAGAGATTAATGAAATTTTGAGGATAAATTCTTTACGTTATTGTTAATTGAATAAAACAAAAATTTCCTGAGAATATTAACTTTTGAGAAAGTTATGCAATTTACAAAAAATTACCGAAAATAAAATTTCGTTATTTTTGGTAAATGGAATAACGTTCTCAAAAATTGATATTCTCAGGAAATTTTTGTTTTATTCAATCAACAATACTATGAAGAATTTATTATCAAAATTTCATGAATCTCTTACCGAATTTGAAATGATCTGTCCCAAATATTTGAGCTTTGGAGGCTCATATCTCATAAAGAAATGATCGAAAAAATTTCCTGAGAAAACTTTTCTATTTTGATAGCTTGCAAGTAAACAAATCGAAGAACTTTGAAAAATATCACCAGTAAAAAGTTTTTTCTAGCCTTTTGCACAGCCTTAAAATACGTTATCACAAGTTTATTAAGATGGTATTTAATTTTACTCATTCAAAACTGATAAATATTGATTGAAAACAATAATACTGTAGTTCATTAAGATGGGTTGAGATAAGTTTGTTAATATGGTTCATTAATTTAAATTATTCGAAGCTGATAATTATGAGATAATTGTAATCTAAGCAAACCAATTATTGATATCAATCAATCAATAATTTTATTCCATTCAACAGATGATATACAAAATAAATCAAAATACAATACAACACAAACAAAAATAAAATAATTTCTAATAAAATACAAAAACAGGCTTAAAGGTTTGGTGCACTGAAAAGAAAGAGAGGAGGAAAATCACCCAGCCAACTATGGTTTCCCATGTAATAGGCTGGAAGAGGGTATAAAAATAAGGAATGGAAGGATATGGAAGAGGAGCGAAGAATGAAAGAATGGGAGTAGGAAGGAAAAAGAGAGAAAAAATATGAGCAAAATTTGTAAGCGAGTCCACTTTTCAAAAATATATCAAAAGAAATGGCATTGCAACCAGTAGATTGAGCAGAAATCTCGTGCCTCATACATCGATATGGAAGAAAAAGTTACTGTAAATCCAGTTTAGTTTTCTACCAATCTTAGAGTGGTCCAGAATAAGGTGTATTATTTTTTAGTACTTACATAGATCAACTGTTTCCTTAAACATTCAATATTGGTGTGATATGTGACACATCTATTTGCAGTTAGCCTTAAATGATAATTATTGACAATTGAATTTAAAGTGCGAAGAAAATGGGATTTATATTTTATCAAGTATTCAGTTATACGAATAGTTCATTGAATGGCGTTAAAACAGGTTTGTCAGGATGGTTTATAAATTTAACTTGTTTAAAGCTAATAATAATGAAGACTATTGTAATCTAATCTTATCATATTGATTCTAAGCCAATTATTAGACTATTGATACCGTTCAAGTTTAAAATTGAATGTAGATGTTTCAACTTAATTATGAAATTATTGTAATCTAATCTTATCATATTGAGTCGCTACCAATTGCTACCAACTTGAAAATGGAGTAAGCTTCCAAAAATGTTTGTTATCTATTTTGTTATGTTATATTGAAACGTTTTAAAAAGGGTACTACATATCCGGGTCCCGTTCCAGCTAGTGCCGGGTCTGGGTGTTTACAATGCCTCTCCATCTTGTTCGGTCCTCCCACCATCGCTCGTCCTCCACCTGCCGCCATCGGTGTCCTCTCTTCTCCACTTCGTTGGCCACTGAGTCTGTCCATCGTCGTCGCGGTCGTCCTCTTGGTCTCCTCCCTTCAATCCTCATCTCCTCCATTCTCCTTGGCAGCCGATCCTCTCTCATTCTCTTCATGTGCCCAAACCAGCGTAGTCTCATACTTTCAACCTTTTCCCTTATACTCCCCATGTTCAATTCTCTTCTTATATCCTCATTTCTAACTCTGTCTCTTCGTGTCTTCCCCTTTATTGCCCTGAGGAACCTCATTTCTCCTGCCTGGATTCGACTCTCTTTCCGTCATCGTCCATGTCTCGGCTCCGTATAATATGATGGGTACGTAATACATCTTGTACATCATAATCTTTGCCTTTTCTGGTACTTTTCCATTCCAAATCAAATGTTTCACTGTTTGGTAGAAATTCCCCCCTTTGTAATTATTTAAAAGGGTACTATGGTATTATTTTTTAACGAATATATATGCATACATGTGAAATTGGCAAATAATCGATGATATGTTGCTGTTGAAATACTTACAAGTGGGGGGAGAGGGTGGAGCGGAGCAACGTTGCTTTCGGCCTCGAGTCGAATTCTCTACTGAACTGAATCGAGTTAGGAGTAAGGAGTAACCCGGGCAGACTCTAGCAAGACAGCTCCGGCCCTATCTTGTCTCACTGATAAGATAACAAAGGCCTCTAGAGGCAGTAGATACTGTCTCTACACCATTATCAATCTCCAGCAAACTCGAGCTTGATTCCGAATTAGTGGTTTCAACAATATAGAGTCGTTTTCAATTAAATTATCAAATCAAGATTATTATCTAGTTGACAATATTAATAGAATTAATAGATTTTTATATAATTATTATAGAAAAACAAGTACACTTTTTAAACCTTTTTATATGAACACTACTACTTTTAGCACTTGTCATTCTATCATATTAAGGATTTTTGTATTGTTATAAAACCTTTGTAACATGTTTTTGTAGAGTGAATAAATGAATGATCATAAAGAAATTAAATAATTAATTTCATAGTATTATTGTAAAAGTGAACTATGTAAACTATAGAGTTTAATTTATGAATTATAGAAAATAACAAGTCCCAGAGAAAACTACTATAATGCTGTATTCTGTGCTAGTACCATAGAAATATTTCTTTTAAATTATACACGACTAGTTTCGACATTAATTTATGTCAGGCTCAAGTGTTTTTTTTTTTTTTATAAAGTAAACCATAGAGTTTAATATGAATAAATAATAACTAACAAGTGCCCTTGAAATATTCATTTCAAATTATACCGGAGTAGTTTTGAACTTACATTTAGAACTTGATATAAAAAAGTACAATATTCATTTTGAGAATGACATAAATATCAAAACTAGCCGTTTATAATGTAAAAGAAATATTTCAAGGGCACTAGTTAGTTACTATTATTCATCCATTACTTCAAATTAAACACAAATAAATGTTTTTTTTTAAAAGAACACTTGAGACTGACATAAATGTCGAAACTAGTCCAGTATAATTTAAAGGAAATATTTCAAGGGTAGTAATTATTTTCTATAATTGAAAAATTAAGTAGCCCTATTAACATACTAAAGCCTGGTTGCACAAAAGCCTGTCAAATTTGAATCTTGATTAAATCTACAAGGACTAATCAGTGAAGGCTATTTTGATAGAAAGCTTCTCTGATTGGTGGTTCTCGTGGATTTAATCACGGTGAAAATTTAAAAGGCTTTTGTGCAACCGGTTCATTATCAGAAAATAATGAATATATAACTATCAGGTAACCCGTGCTTTACACCAGGAAAAATTTGGTGTTTAAAATAATGCAATCTCCTTATGTCTAGGAAACATGAAAAAATTGAACATTTAGTGAACCCCTGGGTTTGAGAACTCGCTCAAGACCTGCTGCATTGTAATCTTTGAAACACGTAACTTTTAATTATAGAATTGGTGGAAATTATAAAAGCAACTGAATATATTTTTAATAGAATAATTTGACAGTAGGTTTCATTGGGAATCCTATTTGAAATGAAAAATTAGTCTGCGCTTCAACATCTTCGTCCCTCATATGAATCCAAATTCATTTATTCAAATGAGAAGGTGGTCATGTGATGCATGATATCGATACAGAGTTCCAAGAGAAAATGAATGGCGAAAACCACACATTGATCTCAACCCGTATCAATTTGTTGATGTAAAAGTTGTGAATTATGTTGTATATTAACCAGCTGAAATTATATGTCAGCGCATGAAGGTTTGTCTGTGTGATAGTTTCCAAATAGCCTCAGCTGATAATATGAATGGGAAAACTGTTGTAATTATTGCATGCAATTTGAGTGCTCAAGTCTGTAGCTCCGTATTTCTTGTAATATTTAAGTATTTGAAGTGGAATAGTTCACAACTTGTTATTATTAAGTTAGTTATTAAGTTCTAGTTTACCTTCTGATGATATCCACTGGTCACAAGCTGTAAGTGGACAATATTAATAATCTAGCGAGGAGCGCGTACTTTTCACTCGATCTTGGAGGTTTTCGGCCATTTCTTATTGCCAGTATTTGCCTGATGAGTACGATACGAGCAGTAAACAACTACTGATAGTCCAGTCAATATAGACATAAAAAACGGGGTGTGCTTGCAATTTATATTGTAGTTCTGATTTTTTAATATATTATTTAAGTACATAGGAGAAGTCCAGAGCAAATTTCTTCATGCAAAATTTCCTTGTGCTAGATACAGAGTGGCCCAAAAACCTCGTATTTTCAGCTTATTTTCCAGTTTTCAGCTATTTCTGCCAAATCTCGTAATCGGACAGAAAAATTTGCTCTTGTCTTTTTTCTAGATTATAAAATTCTAAATAGAATGAGATCATTCGGAGCTCTCTATCTCCAATGAGTACTGAGTTATGATTTTTCAAAAATGAGTAAAATTTGAAGAAAAAATCAATTTTGATGAATTTTAGTTTTTGATCAACAATATCTTCCGATTATTATCATTTAGATGTATAATCAAAAATCCCTCTGGGCGTATTTTTGTGCTCTACAATCTGAGATCAGGTAGAGCGCTCTATCTCATGTAGATTTACAGGTACACCGGAGAGGAAAAGTTTTTTGAAAGAGTGGAGCTTATTTGCTAGAAACATACCTGCGTCATTATTACTATTATTGAAATAATCATACCTACTTGAGGGCGAGAGACGGAGAGTACGATGGAACGATCATTTCTCTGGTTCAGGGTGAATGGCTTTGTATTGAATTCAGATAAGACAAAAAGAATCAATTTCAATTTGAAATACGGAGCTACTCTCAACGCATCTAGTATAAAATTTTTAGGTGTTCATTTAGATCCAAAACTCACATGGGAGCCTCATGTCAAATAAGTAAGCAATAAGCTGTGTAGAGTGATCTATCTGCTGAGAAGCCTTGCTAATACGGTACCAAAAATATATTTAAGGACAGAATTATATTCTTTCTTTCACAGTCTCATGTCTTATGGTATTCTTCTAGGGGGAAATTCAGCGCACATAACGATATTATCCTGCTACAAAAAAAAAGCCGTGCGAATAATCACGGAATCACCTTATTTAGAACACTGTAGGCCTTTATTCATAAATAATAAAATTCTGACAGTAATAAATCAGTACATATATTCTGTTTTGTTAAACACTAAGGAGAATCTGCATAGTTATCAATTAAGAAATACTGTTTACTCTATTAATACCAGAAACAATGGACGGATCTATATTCAATACCAAAGATTGTCTAAATCTTTAAACAGTTTTGAAGCAGTTGGGCAAAAGGTGTATAATAAGTTACCGCTACACCTCCAATAAACACCCCTAAAACTGTTCAAATTAAAGATGCACAATTGGCTGGCAAACAATCCTTTTTATAAATTAAGTGAATTTTACGAGAGCAGAATAAGCATACCTTAATTCTTATTGTTAGCATGTATGAGCTAGCTGCTTAATTTTGTAATATTGTCCTTGTTATTTGTAATATTTGGAAAAGTAATCTAAATAGCAATGTAATAGTAACAATGTGTCTCTTAATGTGTGACTGTCTATTTCATGTTCTATTTGTGTGACTTTGTCTTGTGCTTTTTTGGCTGGCTGACAATAAAATTGTATTTATTTATTTATTTAATGAATTCTTTAGCTGACTAAATGATAAATCACAACAATTATTTTTTATGCACTTTCAATGTTATCTGTTATATCCTGAAAAAGGGCGAAAGAGTGAGTTAATTTTATTGTGGTCCAACAAACTTGACCCGTAAAAAGGTTCCAAGAATACATGTTAAAAATTTGAAGCTAATTGATAATAAGTTATTGTAGAGCATACAAACAGACGGACAACGAAATTGACCTTCAGTAAGTCAAAAGTGAGAATTCGCTAACGCTGGTTCAATTATTCATTAACAATTAGTATTGAAATGAATGCAATTTCTCATCAATATTCAACTGTTCATTACATCAATACTGCCTGGAGCGAAACACAATGGAATAATTGAAATTAAAACAAAAACACATAACTATTACCATTATTCTTAATATACTTCTTAAAAGCTAAGTGTCGTTTATTTCAAACAGCCATTTCTTAGTTTCCTTGCAGAAGAGAGTGGAAGGAGAACATGTACTTAGGTCATATGGTATTTTGCTAAAGATGTAAGGCCCTACAAGAATGAGTGTCAAAAGAGTTTTTTATTGACTTTTGGAGTCCTATTAGAGCTTACAATATGGTGGTATAAGTTGTCAGTCTCAATGTTCCAATTTTTCAGGTAAAATAGTTTTAGAAGATTGAAAACAAACAGATTTTGAGTAGGCATAATCTTGTCATCTCTCTATAGTCCAATAGAGGCTCAAGATAATTTATTGTAAAAAAATCTTTGGAATTTTCTCGTTCTATTGGTATAAGAATTATCCATTTCGAATAAGTAATTTGGTGATTATTAAGTTTTAAATTCCGATAAATATTTTGTAGTAACTCTGTAGAATAGAATAGAAACTTTATTGCGGCCATATCTGAGGTCTTCAGATACAATACAAGAGTGAAATATATACAACAAAATACATTATACAAAATACAAAATATATATTACATCAGTAAGTTACACTATCAGTATCAGTACCCTATGATAATATGTCACCTGGTTTTCAACTTATAACCCTTTACAACCCTATATTCCTAGCTAATGTATAAAAATATTCAATGTTGTTAAAAGGGTTAGCTGCTAAGAAACGTTTGATATGATTTTTAAATGATCCATTCTCCATATTTCTTAGATGTTCAGGAAGTGAATTAAACAATTTTATGGATAAAAATAGAAATGTTTGTTGTGTACTAGAATTTGTATAGCCTACCGATAAGTAGTCAAATTACCCCTACTTCTAGTGTTATGGCTATGAACTACCTCCTGTTATCCACAAACATCTCCAAATTCTCCTTGACATAAATTAGGCTCTGTTCAGCGAATATTGAAGGTAGAGTCAATATTCCTAGAATTTTAAAATGCTCATCACAATGTGGTCGCTCAGAGAGCCCACAAATCAGTCGATAGCCTGATCAATCTGATAGTCTGTATTGGATTTCAAATAACTTGAGTGAAATGTCTCAACTCATAATGTGAATTAACTTAATAAGGATAAGGACAGTTGGATTTAATCTAATTCACGTGAAATGTACATAGTAAAACATTTATTCTTAAACTTTTCCGATACAAACCCCACTATTAAGACCCAAAAAAATTCAATTTTACCCGGAAAGTAATTTTTTACCTCATAAGTTCCATCTTCAATTCTTCATATTCGATTCGTCCTTAGGAACATATAGATAGAACTGCTCTGTTGAATAAACAAAAAATCTGGTGTGGTACACTCACACAACTTTCCTTGCTCATTGAATAAATAACTATAGGCTACAGGGTATGAATTTGAAAAAAATTGGTCGTCATTTTTGAGAAAATCGTGATAGAAATTTAACAAAATCCACTTCTCTCAAGATTATTACGGAGCTCCTGCAATTTTCCCAGAAATGCGACTCATGTCAGTTGATGGGGCTTATAAATAGCTATCCAGGGTATAAATTTGAAGAAAATCGTTAAAGCCGTTTTCGAGAAAACCGTGAAAAACATGGTTTTTTAGTCATTTTTCCGCCATCTTGAATTGAATTTCTTATTGTCGGATCCTCATGGTATAAAGACTTTAAGTTTGCATTTTTAAGTCAATCGGTTAATATTAGGAATGGAGTTATCATGTTCACAGACATACACTTACACACACACACAGACCAACACCCAAAACTCATGTTTTTGGACCTTGAAATGTATAGAAAACTTGAAATTAGGGTACCTTATTTTTTTGGAAAGCAATACCTTCCTTACCTATGGTAATAGGTCAAGGAAGTAAGAATGATCAGCAGAATAAGGCCATAACACTATTTCTTCACCTTTCTTCAAAATTTTTTCCTGTTCTGTAGAACATTCTTTATAGATAACAATTTTCAAATTAAAAGAATAATGATAGAAGATTATAGAAATAGATAGATAGATTACCGATGCGACTATGGATGTGTGGTTCCTTGCGCAGTTGCTGCTGATGCTGCTGTGCCTTGCTAAGAATGAGACGCAGTTTGCGCTCCTGCTCCGACTCCATGCTGCGTGAGTTGAGCGGACACGTCTCGGCCAGATACAGTTCCAGAGCACTGTGCTCACCCACGTGGAAATGACGGCCTTTGCCCTGCGAGTACAGCCATTCCGCCTTCAAACTAAACACAACAAAAATGTTAAATAGAAGAATATAAATAGTGTATATAGTTGAATCAAAGATAATGAATCGGTAGTAGGCTAGTGGATACTATACAGAGTGAGTCATATGTATGGGAACCCTTCAATAAATTGGAGACTGTAGTATAATACTGTAACTTTCAGGTTAAGTTATTGGTCAAATACTCTACCTTTTGATGTACAACTGGATTTCAACCCCTCATAAGGTGATGACTTATGGGTTGCAACTCGAATATTTTAAATGTAAACACCCATTTTGTAGTACATCATTTCAAAGGCCTTTTTAAAACAAGAAAGATAGAATCAATAAAAATGTTCTATGATACTTGTATCCAAAATGGCGGCTGATCGATATTCTTGTTTTTAAAGAAATGAGGGGTTGAAAATCGAATATTTTGAATGTAAACACCCATTATGTGGTACATCATTTTAAAGACCTTTTTAAAACAAGAAAGATGACATCAATAAAAATGTTCTATGAAACTTTTATCCAAAATGGCGGCTAATTGAGCTTGATTATTTCTTTAAAAACTAAAACTTCAATCAGCCGCCATTTTGGATAAAAGTATCATTGAACATTTTTATTGATGGAATCTTTCTTGTTTTAGAAAGGCCTTGGAAATGATGTACCACACAATGGGTTTGTGTGGTACACATTTACCCCTTATGAGGGTTTGTAATTCAGTTGTACGTCAAGAGGTAGAGTATTTGACCAATAACTTATCCTAAACGTTACAGTATTATATCTACAACAGTCTCCAATTTATTGAAGGGTTCCCATACAAATGACCAACTCTTTATAATAATACAGAGTGTTTCAGAGAAACGGGAAATTTTGAAAGTAAAATAGTTTCAAGAAAAAAAATATTTAAATAAAGTTTTTCATATCATTCAATAGTAAAAATAATGCCATTTTAGAATGAATAATACCGTAACATTTTTTGAAGATGACATCTTGCAGGTGTATTCCTTTTCTATGAGTATAAATTTGAAAAGGTAAGTTTCATGATAGTGTTCAAAATTACTAATATCTGGAATGAACACCTTCAAAATGAGGAAATTCACAAACAGCATGCATCAAGTGGCATTAAGGGTGAAATCACCTGTTTTCTCTCTGACAAAATCCACAAGTTTTAATCAACATTTCAACATGATAGGACTTTTTCAATAACTTGCATTATTTCCTGTACCATAAATCCTGAATAAAATAACAATAAGTAGAGTTTGTTTGAGCCTATTTGCAGTGTAGTTTTCAATGTGCTTTCCAGTTAATTGGCATAATTATTGTTATGTATCAACTTTGGCTAGTAGAGAAGTGTTCGCGTTTACTATCATGAAATTCACTTTGTTTGAGTACTTGAACATGTTATTGGTTTACGGTCATTAAACACTCAATAACTCGAAAATCACTGGTCGAATTTCAATTTAAAGGGTATTGTTGGAAAGAGAAAAACATTTCAAACAAGATAAATGTAATTTTATCTGTTGTTAGATATTTTGTAGTTTTTTATTAGGGCTTAAACTTGAAATAATGCTATTCTTTAAATTCAAAGTCAAATTTCAAAGCGATTTTTCTCCGGGTAATTATAGTGGTTTCAATATTTCAAAAACTTCTCCATTTCATAAGCTTTAGAATGAGTATAAATTTGAAAAGGTAAGTTCCATGATCAAGTGTTCAAAATTGCTAATATCTGGAATGAACACCTTCAAAATGAGGAAATTCACAAACAGCATGCATCAAGTGGTGATCTTATGGGTGAAATAACCTGTTTTCTCTCTGACAATATCCACAAGTTTTAATCAACATTTCAACATGATAGGACTTTTTCAATAACTTGCATTATTTCCTGTACCATAAATCCTGAATAAAATAACAATAAGTAGAGTATGTTTGAGCCTATTTGCAGTGTAGTTTTCAATGTGCTTTCCAGTTAATTGGCATAATTGTTATGTATCAACTTTGGCTAGTAGAGAAGTGTTCGCGTTTATTATCATGAAATTTACCTTGTTTGAGTAATTGAACATGTTATTGGTGTATGGAGAGTGTGGATGAAATTCAAGAGAGGCAAAGAAAGTATACAGGAGACGTTTCCCTGACCGAAAACACCCATCTCATAACACGTTTTTAAGATTGACAGATGTCAAGATGGTAAGGGTCTAGGAATCAGTTTCAAGGTACGAGAGGCCCATATTAATTTCTGAAGCTTTTGAGAATCTTATTCCAAAGTATTTCAAGCAGAATCCTCGTTCCAGCATCCGGCGGGCAACTGGGATGTTGGATGTTACAAGAATGATAGTTGAAACATATTGAAGAATAACTTTCGACCATTCCATGATACCCCAGTTCAAGAGTTGAATGAACCTGATAGTGTTTCTTGGATGCATTTTTGCCTTTGGATCTTAGCAAAAGATTGTGTTTCCAACATTTTATCGACGGATCACAGATAAAAGTACGTTCACATGAACTGATGCTGTAAATTTCCACAATACACATACATGGACCTTTCATTTTCCCTGCAAGAATAAATGGTGAAGTTTTTATGGACTTTCTGGTCAATGAGCTTTACGAATTGATGGAAGATGTGCCTCTCAATTCGAGGCAGAATATGTGACTCCAGTTGGATGGCTGCTTCCCTCATTATGCTAGAAACGTCCGTGGGTGGCTTGGTAACAATTACGCTGGCCGGTGGATTGGCCGAGGTGGACCCGTAAGTTGGCCACCACGCTCACCTGATCTTACTCCAATAGAATTCTACTTTTTGGGGGTTGTGAAAAGTAAAGTTTACAGAGAACCTGTGGAGACCAGGGAGGAACTGATTCTCAGAATTCGATTGACGTTTAAAGTAATGATGATATGGCCCAACGAAGTGAGACGGGCAACTCGAAGCTTCATGAACGCAGCAGAAGTTGCATAAACAGAAATATGGAGGCTATTTTGAATTCCTGTAAGCAGTGAGCATGATAATATGTAACTTGATTACCATCTGAATGATTGCCATCAGTTCTTTTTAATTGTGTCATTCAACTACTTTGAATTATAATTCTATTTAAATAAATTTTGTTGGATCTTGTAAAAGTGTATGATTAATATTTTAAATAGGATTTATGCTATATGCTACAGAAAATAATGCAATAATCAGGTTATTTCACCCTTAAAGATCACCACTTGATGCATGCTGTTTGTGAATTTCCTCATTTTGAAGGTGTTCATTCCAGATATTAGCAGTTTTGAACACTTTATCATGGAACTTACCTTTTCGAATTTATACTCATTCGAAAGCTTATGAAATGGATAAGTTTTTGAGATATTGAAACCACTATAATTTGACTTTAAATTTGAAGAATAGCATTTTTCCAAGTGACAGCCCTAATAAAATACTACAAAATATCTAACAACAAATAAAATTACATTAATCTTGTTTGAAATGTTTTTCTCTTTCCAACAATACCCTTGAAATTGAAATTCGACCAGTAGTTTTCGAGTTATTGAGAATTTAATGACCAGAAGTTGGCATATTCTGAAAATATCGAAAAATCTATATATCTCGAAAACTAAGGTCGATAGGAAAAAAGTTTACTGGACATTTTTTGTCAGAGATGTCGAGTAGAATTTATGGTCAACGGCTGTTACAACCTTGGTGGGACACTCTGTATATACATTTAAGATAAAGCTTTGAAACTCGGTATGGTTCCATATAGACATACAACTTATTTTACAATGTTTTTCAGATGATCTTGTTTGTCTTGTAAAAGCATGATTGTACGAAAAGAATTAATTTCTCTATTATTCTTTGACCAATCTTAATGAATAAAGTATCCTTGAAATCTTGATAAAATTTGCTAACTTTTTTGTCTCTTGAAATTTTCTGTAAATTCAACTGTTTTTGTGAAATTTGCCATCAAAATTTAAAATGGCCGCCATTTTGAAAATTTTCATTTTATTTTTTAAAGCTGAGTATTAATAGTATTTATAAATATTCAAGTCAAATTCAGATCCATTCAACATTTCGTTCTTGAGATGAAAATTCCTAAGTGAAAAAAACAAAATAGCAGCTACAAGGGTAACCGCTGAGTTTTTGACACTTCAAATACGACATTTGTAGTCTCCTATCATCCAGGAACAATACCCTAATATGTTCGACACTACTTCTGAAACACCCTGTATAGTATCTTACAATATAATATGCTTCAAGTCCCTATCTTGATGAAGCATATTATATTGTAAGATACTAAAGTAGGTTTCAACACCAAGATTTAATAAAATATTATTCAATGTAGGCCCTATGAATTATAAGAAATAAATAGTCGAGTATTACCTCTCAATATCGTCTACAACATGACCATCTATGACTTTCAGGCCCATTATCCAATTCAATACAAATGGTCGATAGTCGAAGCCTCTGTGAAAACTGTATTAAGGAAAATCATAGGCTACAAATATTTCACAATTCATTAGAACAATAATAAATAGACTAGTGTGTTAAGCTTTCAATTAGAAATACATGGCTAACTTTAGAACAAAGTTGAATCAGTGAGTAATACTAGAGAAATGTAAAATTGGGTGAAGGAGAAAAAGGATAAGTATTGCTCCAAAGGGAGCATAAAAATATTTGATAAAAACATTTGCTAACATCACTTGAATGGCATTTATATTGTAGGTGGAAAGGAAAATGTTTCGTGCATCACGGGACTAACATAATGTTTCTCCCTGGGTGAAATTGTGAAATGCAAAAAACCTCAGTGACAAGCCTCAGGGAGAAAAAGTTGCAATATAGTCCCCATAAACACAAATTACTTCAACAACATTAAAGTAGTGTCTTCTTCCGTTAACTCAATATTTCAACTAGGTTTTGCAGTCACTTATGCTAGAATATCCTATCATCATTGATAACATTAAATAGTTATTTGTATATCTTGAGTGAAAAATGACACTTTTTCTCCCTGAAGGGAAAGATTGATGCCCGAGGCGAAGCCGAAGGCAACAATTTCCTCGAGGGAGAGAAAACATTTTTTACTCGTGATATACATACACAACATTTTTCCTCCACCTATATTTTTATAAAAACTGCAAATAAAATATTTTTTAAAAACTTACGTGACCATTAACATTAACAATGTGTTACAGCATAACCTAAAAAGTGAACAGCTGGCTTGTAATCACCGACAGCGCCGACAGCGCTATGCGCTATCTGTTGGCAAAAGTTGTAACAACAATGGCCGACTCAACTACAACAAATGATAAAGTTCCCGTTTCAAATTTGATTGGTTAATGAGGAATATTCGTTGGCTGGTATTTTGAATAACATGGAATATAAAAAAATATTTATACATTTTTATAGTATACTGATATGAAGTTTGTGATAATTTTAGCATACAAACATAAATATTTCATAAATCGATCAAATGTCTGGTTGAGGTATTGAATTTAGTTGGTTTAATGACTACTCTATATGCTTCCTCATCTGAGCTTAGACCTTCTAACCTATTTCAAATGTAAGTTTTTAAAATAGAGATGCTTCCCATGTTATTTGAATGGAGTTACTTTTATGCTCTAGGGAGTTTTTCTGTTTTTTCCTCCCGAGAGCGAAAAAGTGACACTTTAGTATTATGTTGCAGGGACTAAAGTAAGCACTTTAGACAGTAGGTGGAGGAAAATAATATTTTAATAGCATGCAACTATTCAGTTACAATTAAGAGCATAAGAAGGATACATGGCTTTTCCAGTCATGGTAGCACAGGGATTGCCAGTGATGGAGAATTCTCGAAGATTGGTGAGATGGACTAGATGAGACACTTCGTTCAGGTCAACAAGGTTATTCGAGGCAAGGGTCAAGGTCACTAGACTAGGAGGTAGATACAGTTCGCAGTGTAGTAGCTGTGAGATGTGGTTCTTGTGCAGGTAGAGAGCCTGAAAACAGAAAAACAATACATAAATAATAGAGTGTTCAGTCGCATAGTTGATTATTAAGGTATACTGTATATTGCATTCAGTTATAACATATAATATGATTTTTAATGTTTTCATGTTTGTTTTTTTTTATTAAGATTCTTTAGTAACACAATTTCGTCTTATTTACTCTAAATAATTTAAGAAGAGCCGCTTTTAGTATTCCACAAAAGCCTATTTCCTCAGAAAAATTTCAATTTATTTTCATTAATTTACGATACAAATAAAACATGTTATATACAACATTGGTAGATAAAATAATAAGGCAGCCCTTGTGCTATTCTTCTTCCAAATTTATAGGTGATGGCACAGTCTAAAAAAAGGTTAGAAATTCACGTGTACAATTTCTATACAATTTTATTCCAAAATAAACATGGAAACTATAGATTTTAAATTTAGATGGCTCAAATTAATTGGAAATATTCCACTCAATCACCACTTGTAACGATATAATATTGAGTTATTTAAGGAAATTTGGAACCATGTAAGAAACACAAACTTCTAAGCACTAAAGCTCCACAAAAAAAATACTTTTTTGTAATTCTTGTTCTAGTATTGAATGATCAACTTTCAGTTTTTAAATCGGTTTGTTACGAACTTTCAGTTCTCTCAAATTTGGTGTTCACCTGGTACAACAAACTATAAGTGAGGTGATGCATGGTTCAATGTAATAGAAGTATGTTTTTTTTGGAAGCTCCCTTCAACTTGATTGGAATGGTAATTTTAACACTAATATTAGAAATTGTCTTTATTGAGATGCTGTGAATTTCTCAAAAATAAAAATCACAATCAAAAGTAGATGTTAACAAGTAGGTTACTATAGTCCGAGAGATATTACTTTCAACATGAAGAGCGGAAACCAGTTTCTTTTTCCATAGTTTAAAGCATGGACAGAGTAGTGAAGAGGAGTAAGCATGCTGCGTACAATTGGATACTGACACAAAAGTGAGGAGGATGCTGTCAGGTAGCGAGAGTGATTAGTGGAGGGAAGAGTATCGGGCCCCTCTGTCTTCGAGTGAGAGACATGTTAAAAGTAATATCTCTCGGACTATAGGTCATCAAGTTACTTTGGCAATATATCAATTTTTGCACCAAAGATGTATTTTACATGTAAAACAAAAGATCACGGTCTTGTACATTAAGTTTTTAGTTTATTTCTGTTGCTTTATTCTATGATAGAATAGTCTGCGTTCAACTGCTTCATTGTTTGTGGGCTTTTTCCATCTGTCCCTTTGTGGACTTTGCACTGGTGGCAGTTTTCCATGCTTGACTTGTCCCTTACTTTACTTTACTTATTCATCTTATGAAACTGCAACAAGGAAGCAGCGCTTCTGCAGTGCATGGCACGTCAAAGTGTAATCCAATATTACTAATATAGCCTACTCCATCTACCAAACACAAGACAAGGAAAAACAACACATTCCACATAACATACATAAAGCAAAAATAATCTATCAAGGGAGTCCGCTAATTTGCATGGATACAATACAATAAGGAATTCCCTAAGTGATCTTATGAACTCCCTCATGCCCTCAATTTCTCTGATGTGAGATGGGAGTGCATTGAATATTTTCATTCCCATATAGAACTAGCCACTCTCCAGCATAAAAAGTCTATGAGGTGGGTATACAAAGCCTCTAAACCTTGTATTATATGAATATAACCCCCTTACATTGACTGACTTACCTTGAGCTTAGTGAGTAGCGCCATGTTAGATATATGTGAAATACTGTTCTCGGAGAGGTCTAAATGTTCGAGCAGTGTGTTGGTGTGCAGGTGTTCGATAGTCTTGATATTGTTGCCAGACAGATTGAGCCATTTGAGATGGCCGAGATCCTTGAGACCCTCTATGTGCAGGATGTTGTTGTGCGACAAATCGAGACGAACCAAGTGCGGTAAACCAGAGACAGCGTGCATGCGCAACAGCTGATTGTGAACAGCTGACAGCTCGACCAGCGACGAGAATTCGTCTATGTTGTCGAGGCGCTGCAGCTCATTGCTGTCCAGTTTCAAGGTCGTTACACTCTTCGAGTCCTCGGCACTGTGGCCCTTCGGAAGGATCTTCAGACCTTGGCCCGATAGGTTCACCGATTTGCCTTCGTCTGCAAAATAAAACAAACATAAATTTACATAATAATAATAAGTTAATCATTCAGTTATTAAATTTTATTTGATAGAACAAATAATACAATAGAAAAAACAGGCTGTTGCCAAAACTTCTATTTCTTAATTCTGTCCCAAATCTTGCAAATATTATGTAAGTTATGTCCGTGTTGAGTATCCATAATGTGGGCATAGCTCTATTGATGTTTCGCTTACTTATATTATGGTATTCATATTAAATCCTAGGAGTGGCCGTAGTCGAGTGGATCAGATGCTGGCTTCATGATTCAGAGGCCCGGGTTCAAATTCCGGCCCGGGCAAGATATTTATCTCGGGCCACTCCCGTGTTTCGGATGGACACGTTAAGCCGTCGGTCCCGGCTGCCTAAAAAGCAGTCGTTAGGTCATGTCAGAGGCCCTGAAATTGATCAGTGGCGACCTGAAAACTCTGACACCAGACCTGAGCCAGCCAGGTCACTCGATATTATTATTGTTTATATTAAATTCTTATTAAATTATTTTTTATTGGAAAGTTCATCTCGTTATCTCAAAAATAATATAAATTAAGAATGTACATAAATCATCGATGGTTCAGTAAGACATGCGTCATCACAATATTATTAATTGATGATTCAACCTAATCAAATGAAAATGAGTTGAATTAGTTAATTTTCAGATAGGTAAGTAAATTTATTTGAAAAAATTTGAAACCACTTGAATTTCCTGAATTGTATACCGTAGTAGTCGAGAAACAATGAATTTTAGATTAAATAGTGCATGCCGTTTATGGAGTTTCAGGGTGAGATACAGTTACTAAACAGTTTAGCTGAGCCTGTTTTTCACTTTCAATCATTCTATGATTATGTGGACTGAAGTAAAACGGCTTAAAAATTAATAAATCCGTAGCGTCAATATACTTGTTCCAACATGATTCATTTTTAAAATAATAGAAACCGACGGCTATTTTTTGTGATCAGAATATAATAGTAAATTGATTGAAACCAAAAATTCGACACCAGGTAACCAGCAGTTTTAACCTACGCCGATTAGGCTATAAGTTTATGTTACTTGAATACTTGAAGTCGTTGCCAAGGACTGAGGTCTCCAGATAGGCAGTGTCTAAAAAACTTCTGTCACATACATTTAGAAAAATTGCATGACTATTCATGTTGTGGAGGTGCTGGATCTGCAAAAAAGGGACTCCTCCCTCAATTCCCCCAACGAGTAGTGTAGACTAGTCTCTCAATAAGTTAGTTCTTCACAATTGCCTGAAGCCTGGAGTTTGGTTTGCCGTGTATCTCCTTGGGAAGTTTGTTAAAGAATTTTATAACTTGTGTTGGGTTAATGAATAGAAATTGGGAAAAAATTATGGTAAATTAAGAATTCAACGAAGTTGAATTTGGGCATTGTGACAATAAAACTGCAATTATTTAAACTGTGCTACATCGAGTCACAAGAAAAACGTATGTAATGAGTAGGCCTATTTATAAATTCCATTGATACAGTAATAGAAAATAGGGTTGCGACTAAGACCTTATAAAAATAAAACATGCAGGACTTGTACGATTAGAGGCTCAAATAATATTGTATTTTGGAAAGAATAGTGTCAATCAATAATTGATTTTGTTCTGGAGTAGCCTATAAATAATGCGAATTATACATTTCTTGAATCTAACAGATAGAAATATGATATCATGTCAAGCAACAAAAAACTAGTATAAGTTAGTATTAAAACAGCATATAAACAATAAATGGAAAAGAAAAAAGACGCTTGCCTGCAAGATCCTTAGAATCCATTGTGAGTGTCTTTTTGCTATCTCGAACAAGTGTTATTCTTTGGAATTATCATTTTATTATTCAATTGCTCCTTTTAGAAAGACTTAATTGATGGGAGTAATAAAAACGAAGGCTTGTAAATAATTTCAAGTGGAAAATTGCGGTCTTCATAATTCCAGAACTATTGCGTCAACTTAGGTTATGTCAGGACCTGCGGATTTTGATAAGCGCTCACCAGTGACTGAGCGAGCTAAGCAAATAAAATATTATAATAATGTATTTGTTGTTCCCATTGAACGAATATACTTCGAAGGAATAAAATTCATTCTATTCTACCAATTTCTATCAAGTTTTTTATTAATGTGAAGGTTCTATCAAACTCGACGCAACAATTGAAAAAAGAAAAATTGAAATTGCTCGAACATAGAACAGACAATTCGTAGCTGTTCGAAGAGCGATTACAAGACTGAATATTATTAAAACTGTTTTTGTAGGAATACGTAAGTCGTCTAACAAGCTGATCAATAATTGGATTCTCCCTGAATGGAGGTCAGGAAAACAAATCCTACAATGAGTCACAACCTACATTAAACTTAATCTGCAAAATCAACATAGCTTCAGTGATCAAACTGTCTCCTCGAAGATTAGAGAGTCGATGACCCTGGGCCCCATTGACCCATGTCCATGTGGGCTCTAAACCCCTGGACCCTTCTCAAAAACAATGGAATCCATCAGCATGAAAAAATGTTGAATCCAGCTATAGTGAGGTCCACGTTATAATGGTAGTGTGTTATTTGCAATGGTGTTGCTATCCTTGCCTATCGTTCAACAAAACAGATTATGCTATCACTTTCACGCACTGCGATGATGCCACATCGTTTATTAACAATGTAGAAATTCAACCAATTGACAAAACATTCTATCTCAATCATGACAATTTATTACTACATCTTAAAAAAATATATTCTCTTGACAAATAAAATACGATCAACTATTTTCAACAATAATGAACAGTTGAATTCATCAGATATACCAGTATCATCTGTTTGGGTGGCAAGGCTGAGATCTGGCAACCCTTTTCTCCTATCTTCCGTTACTGCAATTATAACGTGGACCTCACTATATGAGTATGCCATCTGAGACATTGTGTTATGGTCAAATATAACAACGAGGAATTTTTTCATTCACCTTTGTTTCTTTCAAATTGCTTATGATTTTTTTACACTCCTCATGAAAATATCTCCTATCATGATAAAAGGTTCCAATTTGACATATGTATAAAGATATTATGATAAAAAAATATATATAAATCATACTGGAAATGATCAAATTGGTCAGCTGATCAAGTGGACGTTGGCCAGCATGGGTTTAAGAATCAGCTGGCGCCTGGCGGACACTTGTCAATTAATTTATTGTAGATTGCAGTCTGTTCATTGTTCATTCATAATACAATTCAGTTCTGTTCTTCAGTGTTCAGTGTTCATCTATAAAGCTACAATCCTACAATGTTCCTTTGTTAACTAATACTGATAATTGTATATGATTAGGTGTTATTCTGAAGAATCTGTTTACAGTTCGGTCAAGTGCTCTTTTGTTGAAAAATCTTTTGTTTTGATAGTTGAGTGAAGATTTCGGGTCTGAAGAATTCTCATTACTGTAGATTTAAACAAACCTTTTAGTAATTTATAACCCTGCAGTAACTTTTATCTTATCTCCAGTCTCTATGCAAAGAATTAAGAACAAACATTTGCAAACATTTTAATTCTTAGATATTATATTAATGTATCAATTCAAATTATAATTCAAGTAGGCTAGAGATGGTTGCTATCAAAAACTGTTTCAGTTACTATTGTAGAAAAAAGGCTTACTCAACTTGTAAATTGTAGCTCCCAATTTCTCATTTTTTGTTAATTTTCTAATAGAGCATTCTTCATTATGTCAACCACCAATGTGCCATTTGGAATAAAAGTTGTTCAGAAAATAGCTGGAACATGTTGTAGCTCTGTAAACTTCAACCGAAATAGATGGTAAGTTCTATACAAATATTTTAAGTCAGTGTTCCTTTGTTCCTTATAGGATTTTTCTTAATCAAAAGTCAATATCAGAATTAACTATATTTTTGCAGTATGTATAGCACTATTTTTTATATGAGTAGGGCCTACAGAGTTATAAGATTAATTATAATTATGATGGCCATATTGTACCCCAGGCGTCATTTTTCCAGATCGTTGACAAGAAGCAATGTCTCTTATGGGCTATGAGGTAAACCAGATAAGCGTAGAATACGCGCCCTATAAGAGGCCATACATTCTAAAGACTTTATCTATACTATAATAAAGCAAAGAAAAAATAACTGGCTTATACACGTACAGGATAGGAAAATTATGTTTGACGCATCTTCACGTCTGAACTACACTGGAATGATCAACTTGAAATTTTGCATATAGATTCTTAATTAGCCGAGGATAATTTTAGGCTTATTTTCAATTCTTCAAGGTTTCATTGAGACAAGTTTTCAGTTTTTCAAGTTCTAAAATAGACCCTTGCGGAGCACGGGCTACCTGCTAGTATTATATAGATATATCAAGTAAATATCTAAGCTAAATTTTTTTTATCGTTAACAGTATAAACAATTTTATCTTCTGAAGTAGAAGCGTAACAGAAGTCATTAAAATAGAAAATCAGATTTACCACAACATTCAAATATGATTCACAGAAAACAACGGTAGTATAATTAAATTCAAAGGTAATAGCTTCAAATATTTCTAAAACAATTAATTAGTGGGGAAACATCAACCCATTAGGAATACCGTGTCAGTAACTGATTCACAAAAATTAGAAACATATGTCGTACGGTAATTACTATCTAGATTTATGACTTCAGTTTTTCAATCATATTGAGGAGTGAGAAATAATATATAATTTATGTCAATGAGTATGATGACTACAATAAAATAAAATAAAAAACAGGTTTAATCATGAAGAAGGGGAAAAACATTATTGATTTTATCTGTTCTATTTGAGGTTTAATTATTTTTCGTACATTCTAATTTGTAATTTTCTAGTGGTTTATAATATTGTTATTGGTTGTTTATTTTATGCCTCTTGCTGATAATGCGCCTTTGTAGGTGCATCATGAACATGCATTTCATGCCTGTTTTGCATGTCATGCATGTTCTACCGTTAGTGGCCAGCCAAAAGTATGCATTGCTCTTCCTGACCAGCAGAATACAAAGTGATTTTGAGGGATGAGAACCCTCAACCCTCACTATGTGTGATCTGAGTAAGGCGGTAAATCGTGTGCCGCATGAGAATACTGATGAAAAGAAACTTGGAAATTGTGGCCTAAGAGTGACTGTTCTAAAAACAATAATTGCAAGCTATCTACAAAAAAATATTGTAAGCGATTCCATTGAAGGGAGAAATCACAAGGTTCATGGGAGTTGAGAATGGTGTTCCACAGGGCCCTGTATTGGGTACCTTGCTCTTCATTCTTCTAATGAATGACTTTTCAGCAAATGAGGATGCATTGGAAACGCAAGGTCTGCAGAACTTCTAAGGGCCAAGCCACATGAAGCGTTTTTGCACTGGCGTCGGACGAGTCGGGATGGCAGAAAACTCTCCGATTGGAGAGTGGAGAGAGTGATTGGGTTGGCGTTTGGGAATCAGCTGATAATCAGCCAATCGAAGAGCTTCCTGCCCTGCCGGCTCTTCCGCCGCCAGTGCAAAAACGCCTGAAAATCGCTCTATGTAGCTTGGCCCTAAGTGATGCAGAAAAAAGGAGGCAGACCAAGAGCCAGTCAAACTACTTCGCTCCTGGCTGGATGGAACGCTCAAATGGAGTCGAAATATGTCTGAAGTTGCCTTAAGCCTTTCCAGCGTAATCAACCTTCTAAAAAAGCTCATACACGTGGTAGGAGGGAGAGTTTGGTGATGGCATATCACTCTCTCTCTTCCACAGCCACCTCTGGTATAGACTGATCCTTTGGGGACATGTGCCAAGAGTGATGGATGTGCTGCTGCTCCAAAAAAGAGCACTCCGTATTATCACTTCTGCTGCAAACAGGTACCACTGTAGACCACTTTTGTGCGATAAAGATCCTTTCCATCTACAGTCAGTATGTGCTGTGCTCTCTGACGCACTTGATGGACAAGGAGAGGTTAAATCCTCAGTCACAATACACGCCGAGCCTCCCATACTTGGATAAGCAGCACTCACAATAGCTACCCATCAACAGCCATACGAATTTCCAACATGTTACCAAATGAATTGAGGAATCCACCTTGGGAGAAATCGCTGAGTTTAGTAAAGCAGAAACTCAATGACAGGCTACTCTACTCACTTACAGAGCTCGAAGATGAGCCCCTTGTTTGAGGGAGTGGTATCTCCGGAACTAGCCAATTAGGCTACCAACATACTATCGATTCGTGACACTGTCAATCTGGTATCCCCAGTCTTTGACAACGACATTAAGTATCAAGTAAATAAGTATCATGCCATCGTTCAACCCTCGGTCAATGACCATAAGGGTGAATTGATACTTCTTGTTATTATCTCCTTTCTATAATATAATAAAGGAAAGAATTGTGTGAACGAATACTTATTCAATTGCACATGCTCGTTCCTAGTTTTGAAGTGAAAAAATACTCGTATGGCTTTTATTGGTGGGAGTCCCTGGTAGAAGTTCCACCTCGCCGGAGTATATCATTCAAGCCGAGCATAATTACTTTCATTAGTGAATACCATGAGCCTCACAAATGTTATATGTCAGCCGGGACCGACAATTCAACATGCTCATTCGGTAACACGGGTGTGACATGGCTAAAAACATTTGTTCGTATCTGGGTTCAAACCCGGTACCTCTAGGCCTTGAAGTACCGCTTGATTACTCTGAAATCATGGTCCTTAAAGATGTACTCATCCCAATGGCCAGTTTCCAGGATATCACATGCTGCTCCTGTTGCTCACGCATTTTCTTGCTATTGGCGCCTTTGTGTTGTCCATATCAAGCCTTCCTTCTGTGATATCCTCCAATGCAATGTTGAATGATTCTTCAAATTTCCGCCAGTACTCAAACACGAAAATCAGTTTTTTAATCATGTCCCTCATCAGAATCTTTGGTTCATACGAGGCTCCATACGAATTCAAAGTGTAGCCCTAGAGTATACAAAAATTTTCAGGAGACCTGAAAAGCTTCCATGTTCACTTGTTTTTAGTAGTATGTTAGGACAGAAAAAATAGCTCATCAGTCTTAAGACTAGATAGCTATAGTATCGGCAAAAAACTTCTTGTTTAAAAGTAATTACCCAACTTCTTGTTTAAAAATAATTACCCAAGTTAAATCTTGTAAAGCTTAGAGTTTTAAACTATCGAGAATGGCCTGATATCAATGCATTGCAGTTTCTGAACAAATTGAGATATTTCTGTAGAATGATAGGTAAGTGTATCATGAACGGCATATCTTTATTCTTTGTGTGTTGAAAAACAATAGCGCCAATTTTGACATTGACTTATCACTTGTGATTCAAAATAGCAGAAAGAAAAATTGAACAGCTTTGATCGACACTGTGAAAATGGATTGATTATCTCTTCACTCTGCAATAGAATAGCACATTCAATTACAGACAAAACTCAAGCTATTATTCATTACAGTTTCTAACATCAATATTATTTTCACTGTCCACTTTTTCAATTTTATCATTACAAGATATTTTATTTTATTCACTTTAGTTTTTAATGACACATAAATTTTAACCATTTGTCATTAACCTATAAATATGATTCATTCGAAATGAATAGCCTATTAAATAACTCTATACTATAATATGAGCTCATTGTTTTGAGGTCTAGAGATAACCTATGACAATGAACAAGACCCTCATGTATTTTACTGTTATCACTATTCAATTCAAGAGTGAAGGTCACTAATCCGCTGTCCTTCTCAGTTACTTATAATCATATATCATATTACTACATGTAGATACTATGATATTTCACTACCCTGTTGAGAAAAAATATTGTTTCTATTCAAAAGCCCTGAATTACACTAGTCTTTTTTGTATACTGAAACTAAAGATACAAGAAAGTTCCCTAGTTATTAGAAAATTAATAATGCTCACATTTCTACCGGTGAACACATCTTTAAGAACCCCATATGAAAAACAATATAAAGCTTAAATGAATGAAATATTTTTGAAGTTGAGCGTTTTTTTAGATGCGCGTATATTTAAAGAAAATTTATTTCTGATCTCTACGGTAAAAATCATGTACTTAGTATTATAAATATGATTCACCATCAAGGCTCATAATATTTCAATAAATCTCATAATGTAAGAGAATTGTAATTTCAAGGATGAATTGAATTTTACATTTTCTTAAAATTGAGAAATAACTTTATTTGCTAAAAGTTAATATATTTACTATAATTAGCTACTTCATTGAATGATTCTTACTTCAGTAGCACATTTTTTTATCATAGTTACTTTACAGCTGAAATCAATTATCTTTGTTGAAGTATCCAATTCATTAATGATGGGAATTTTCGTAATTACTATAAGCTCAATTAAAAGCTAGCACAAGTAGACAAGACTGACTGACCTTTGGTACTGTTCAAGCATTGTACCGACTTTTCGTTCTAGATAAGATTATCGAGAACATTCTAAATTGTTGTATATTATGACAGTAAACATTTAAGTGGTTTGGTTATGAGAAAATGTCTGGAATGAAGAAACTTTTTATCATTTTTGCTGTGAATTTATTAGACTCTGAACGTGACTGATTCTACACTTTCATAGTATGGTTATTATCTTAAATTGCATCATTTACAAAACTCAAAAAAGTCTTATGACAATAGGAATGCTCTTCCACATTTGTACTATATTATTGTAAGCGAAAAGCAACAGTGAGTCTATTTGGATGATCTTTATTCATTTTTTTTGCAAATACTACATATAGATTGATAAAAATTGTGAACAAACAGTTATAAATCAGGCAATTTGTTTCACCGAGAGTGGTGCCTTCGTAGTCTGATATCCAGACCCAGTGATCCCCTCTTCTAGATGTGCCCCGAACTACTTTATTGACAAGTTTTATCTTCTTTTCCATATTATTAAAATTTTGTAAAATTCCAAGACTTTGTCAATGTGAAGAAAATAGAAATATTGCAGAAAAATAATTTTAGTTAGACTCATAGTTATTGATGATGAAATTTATTAGATTTAATATTCTCACTGTAAACATCCACAACCAACGCTTTTTTGTAATTTTGTTCAATAATAATTCCTCTTTGATGTCCACGAAAATGTTACTTTCCAGTATAATTTTCTCATCAATGACGAACTTCTTGATTAGTACTTATTAAGCGTGTTCTGAAAATTAAAATCTGATTGAAGTTAATTCAACTTGTTTAATAAAACACTCATAGTAATAAAATTGTTCCCTAAATATTTTTCTCTTTCAAAATCCACTCATTTCCATTAATTAAAGATTTTATGTCTTGTCTCTCCAAGTTTCAAACTCATAAGAAATTCACAGAATATTCGTTAATTTAAAATCAATTGATCATTATTAGCTTGAAATCCCCAATTTTCATCAAAGTAAATTTACATTAGTACATGGCTACTAATTCTAGTGCATGGCTCAACTATAGATGAATAGATAGTATACTATCACTATAGTCGGGTCATGATTAGTGATGTGGGTTTTAGCATTTTTGAGATCTTGGTGAATGAGTGATAATTTTTTACCAAAAACTGTATATTTAGATGTTATTATTGCTGAAAATAATATTCGAATTACATTTTCCAATACTCTTAAAATTTTTGATCAAAGTATGTTAAAGTTCTTCAGAATTCAGATTAGATACTTCGTTTATAATATCTTCTGAATTAGGTTACTTCTTTGCTCACCCATAGAATATTTAAAATTATAATAGTGAGGTCCACATTATAATGACAGTGGAGAAAGATAGGATAACAGCGTGGCCTATTCTCAGCCTTGCCACTACCTTCCAGTGATTTGTGCATTATTAAATTTAAATAAATGAAGATAGCAGATACCGGTATATCTGATGAATATTAAATGTTCATTCTTGTTGAAAGTAATCAATTATTTTTCATTCATTAAGAAAATTTATTTTCCAATGATCTAATAATGAATTTTAATGGCTGACATTGATCTCATAAATATCTTGTTAATTAATTATATCTACATTATTAAAAACTGATCTGGCAATGTTGCGGAGCTAGAAAAAGATAATGCAATCTGCTTTATCGACAAGGATAGCATCATCAAGACACTTCCGTGTACAGTCGAATTGTACCGTGTACCGAACCTAAAACCAAATATCTACTTGGTTAACCTAAAACCAAATATCTACTTGGTTCTACTTGAATATGTTTATTGTCAATTTCTCGATGAGTTAAATATTTAATTTAATAATAAAAATATAATTTAATAATATTATCATTCATTATGAAATTTAAGTAGATAATTCATTGTTGCGATTAGCTCTATGTTTGTCATAGCATTAATATGTTTTGACGATATTTTCATCTTATTCAAATGTTTAAGTGAAGTTAATCATTTTGAAAACAATAAATTCTATTCTTCTTGAATATTAATGGGAGAGATTGATTATTAAATATAATATAAGTTAATGAAAATATAAACGTTTTTCAACTGTAATCCAAAAAATCGAGATCACTATTAGCCTATATCTTTCAAGTGAGTTTTTATTTTAATAAAGACTGATCAGTACGGATGACACATGAAATATGTTTGACGGGAAAATAAATAGCCAAAATATTCATAAATTATTAGAAACTGAGGAGTTTATTCCTAAGATTTCTAAGGAGTGTATTTGGCTGCACTAAAATTGATAGAATCAGAAATACTGATATAAGAGAGGTTTTATCGGTAGTTGCATACTTGCCTCACTTACTGGGAGTAGTTTCTAATTTATTACCAAGATAATATTTTAAAATGTACATTGGTTTTAGTGGTTGAGAATATAATTTATAATTCTTGAATTTTCAGGTTTCCTGTGAGTGTTTGGATCCTGACATTCCTCACCTACACATATTATCATGCCACAAGAAAACCAATCAGTGTCGTGAAAACCATTTTGAACAGAAATTGCACGGGTTTTAGTACCCCCACCTCACACAAATACATCTGACGAAAACTGGTGTGACTGGAAACCTTTTGGTGAGTATTAAACATCATCGAACTATTTTACTCTAAGAAAATGTAATCTAAAATTCACTTTGTTTTATTTAGACACTTTGTTAATAGACACTTATTATTTAGACACTTATTTGACACTTTTATTTAGACACTTTGTATCTTTGTAAATATTAAAAAAACACCTACTTTCTTATAAGATTTATTTCTCATTTAATCATAAATAAGTAAGTGTTTTCTAAATATTAACAAAGATACACAGTGTCTAAGCTACAACAAAATTATTATATAGTGTTTCGTCATGGAAAACATAAACTAAAATTTACACTTGACACAGTAATATTGTGGAACTACCCCATCTTATGGTGAAATAGTGAATAAATAACTCTTATAGATGAGGAATTGACAAAAATGTGTTACATTCATTCGTCTCAATTCTAATCTAGTTCAAAGATAAAGTTCTCATCCACTCATTAACAATATTGAAATGTTTCCATTTCCATGCCTTCAGATCACTGTGTTTTCTAGGCTGTACATCGACTTGCAATACTGTAGTTTCAAATGAATTATTTTCACTGAATACAGAAATATATCCTTATAAATTATAGTTGCTACATCTCCCGGTTGCACGAACTTCCATTAAATTTATCCGTCATAAAGTTACATCATCCAACAGAATCAGTGACACTTTCTAATGCATAGATAACATATATCCATTTATACATAACATGTATAATTATAGAGGAAGAAAACAGCTACAGCAAAAAAGGACTGTAATGATCTAAATCATTCCAATTGATATATTTTACTATCGAAGACAGTTGCAAGATTCATTTACTTGATATTCTGTTGTGGAAACAGTAGCTCAGTATAAAAAATTCCCATGGTTAGGTACCTCTCAAAATACTGCAAATTAACATAATATAATTTTCGCATGAACAGAATTATCATAATAATTGCGTTCTACTATACTCAAGATTATTGCTTTCTATCAAGTATTATTTAATAGAAATTAAAGAGAGATTGAAAGCTGGAAATAGGGCATACTTCAGCCTACAGAAAATTCTTAGATCAAGGCTGTTAAGCTGGAGCAGTAGAATGAAAATTTATAGGACAGTGCTGCAACCAATGGTGAGGTATGCTTGTGAAACATGGGTGTAGACAAGTTGTGATGAGGTGCTGTTGAATCGATGGGAGAGGAAGATCCTAAGAAGAATTTATAGGACATTGCTAGAGTCTGATAGGTGGCGACTCAGAAAAAATGATGAGCTCTATAATCTGTATGGGCAACCGAGCATTCTTACTAAAATTAGAAGAGCTAGAATTCGTTGGTTGGGCCATGTGGAACGGATGCCAGAAACCCGTACAGCACGTATGTCTCTGTATCAGCAACCTGGGGGACAACGGGGCCGACCACGCAAGAGATGGTTGGATGACGTGGAGGCAGACCTTCAATCCTTGGGCGTGAGAAGGTGGAGACAGCGAGTACAGGACAGAGATTCATGGAAAAGGCTTGTGGAGGAGGCCAAGGCTCTTCAAGGGCCGTAGAGTCAATGAGTAGTAGTAGTAGTAGTCTCAAGTATTAATCAATACTCATCTCGTTATATTCTTTTTTCGTAGCAATGTATTGTACTGCAGACAGCAGGCCCACTGATACCATGCAACATTATTTATGTTGACTAGACTCTCAATAAATTGTGGCTAGTTCATTTTCAAGAAATTTTCTTAAATGTATATTGTTTATTGTTATTGATATTAAAATTCCTGTTTTATTATTAATTACAGATAGACCAGATGCATCATCACTTCTTGGTGCCTTGGACTCTTCGTTTCTCTTCGCTTATGCTGCAGCCATGTTTATCAGGTAAAAATTATTTACTATCTGTTGAAATGTTGTTGAAAATACTATTTCAATAATATTTCGACCATCCCTTATTATATATTCCCATCAGGATATCCTCTCCTTGTTAAAAGTAAAGTAAATTCGTATGGCTTTTGATGGTGGGGAGTCCCTTGCGGGAAAGTCCCACCGCCTGAATATATAATTCAAGCCGTCAATGGGCCTCACGACTGTCATACTTCAGCCGGGACCGACAGTTTAACGTGCCCATCGGATAATACGGGAGTTATCTGGTTAATAACCTTTTGGTATTGAGAGGGTTTGAATCCGGGATCTAAATGCTGCTACCGTACACAAGCACTCTATCCACTAAACCATGGATCACTCCCCTCTCCTTGTTGGAAAAGTGTGAGAGGGGGCTCTTATTCCCTAATTTCAGCCAAAACAATAATAAATTATGTGAAGTTAACAAATAAAGACATATTTATATCTATCTACACAAAGATGTTTCAAGCGATCTTGAGAGCAAAATCTTTCTAAGTGACATTTAAGTAGCTTGCAATCAAGCTCAACTTCGATTCTATTTGAGCCATATTTATTTTTGATTTCTCATACAATAGTGATATCTTTTTTCATTGTGCTTCTCTCAATATATTTTCATTCAACTTCACTAAAGCCTCGAGAGAAAAAAGATTGTTGAAAGATCTGAAGTAGATTCATAACATTTTTAAAGAGATTGATGAATTCTGAAAGATTTAAAGGCACAGACATTTTACTGATGCAACATAAATGTACTTTATCAACTTCTTTTCTGCCCCCTGTGGGTTGGGAGAGCTTTGAGTCGAAAGAATCAAGATGTGTTGAAAACCAGAATTCACCCACAGTATCCCTGCTTGTCGTAGGAGGCAACTAAAAGGGATCCCAAGGCAACTCCAGAAGTTGCCTTGCCTTCAAACCCATGGTATCTGCCCCATCAGGGCAGTTTCGGAGGGGCAAAAAGAAAAACCCAAGAGGCCAGAGATGGGTGAAACTCCAGGCACAAATGCGGGTCAAGAGGCTGAGTCGAGGGTCACCAGGTGCCCTAGAGGCAATTTGGTGACCCCTCCTTCAGCGGAAGGACCTACAAAAAGCCAGGAATGGAACTCACGTAGGTCACGAGTTTGTGGGTGGAGAGGCCAAAACTCACCACTGATCAAAGAAAGGCGGTCATTCAGGCAAAACTTCTTGTGAGAGGTGAGGCTTTTGACCCTGCAGGTTTCGGAGGGGCAAAAAGAAAAACCCAAGAGACCAGGGATGGGTGAAACTCCAGGCACAAATGTGGGTCGAGGGTGGCCGGGCGCCCTAGAGGCAGTTTGGCCTCCCCTCTCTTAGCGGAAGGATCTACAAAAAGACCAGGAGTGGAACTCACGTAGGTCACGAGGACTAATCAGTCTGAAGAGACTGCGAAGCATATCACACTGGATTACCAACCATGAATGGAATGTTAGTATAGGGAAAACTCCTGATTCTTGTAAAGGACACAGGTATTGGTTTGCCTAACTAATATACTACTTGGGAACACAATAAGCTTCGGTTGACGTGTGGGGTTCTTTGAACCTTTGGATCCTTGAATCCGTGCCTTCAAAAACAATAAACTTCTTTTCTCTAGGGAGATACTCACTCAAGCTCCAGGCTTGTCCGAGGGTAATAATAATGATAATGTCTAGTGATGAGTGGACATACAGCTCCAGGTGTGCTCCGAACCACCGGGAAGCGATTTTGAAACTCATAACTGAAATTCAGTGGAATCGGCTCTCTTCAAGTGATTAACTGTTCATTTGGAGTAGTAGGCAAATCTCAACTTATCTGTACGGTAGATTATCAGCTGGACCTAATGACTATTTTCGGTTGAATAACAATAAAATATACAAGAAAAATATCGGAGAATGATTTCTAGCTCTAAAAACATGAGTTCTGGAAAACTTTTTATACATATTGCTTGAAACTACAGTAGTGTATTGATTGTCGGCCAATGCCCGGTTTTCAGTACAATTATTGAACCTAATAGACCATTAAACCTATAGATTTAATAAGTGTTATTGAAACCGGACCATAGAATGTTAATCTGCATATCTCAATATTGGCCGAAGTGAGACTTCATCTTTTAAAACTACAAAATAAGAAGAGTTATTTTAAATGCTGGCTATAGATTTTTGTGCGAATACTTTTCTTTCAACGACATTGAAGACTAGCTTTCAACCCATTATTTCCCTGTTGAAGATCTTATCTGGCGATAAAAAATTATAACATTTCGAGGGTCTCTTCAGTTATTGAATGTATCAATTATTGAATGTAATTAATTGAAAAAGTCTTGAACGTTCTGAATTATTTGAGTACACATTACTTGCAGTGGAATTAATGGATCGAGTTTCAATCTTTTTTTTCTATGAAAATAATGTTTACTTCATATTGATAGTAATTCATTATTTATTTTGTTTGTGGCAGTGGATTAGTGGCTGAGCGAGTTAACCTGCGCTATTTCCTGACAGTTGGTATGATAATGTCTGGAATATCTTGCTGTTTAATGGGAGTGGCCCGTATTTATAACATTCACTCCCTATGGTATTTCATAGGAGTCCAGGTGAGTGTATTACTATTGTATATCTCACTAGTTATTATTATCCAACATATCAGAATTTAAGACGTTTTGTTTTCATTAATAATATTGATGGAATATAATTATAACATAATCATAATTATTTATATATGTAAGAATATTATGTAGGCCTACATAAAGTGAATTA
>NC_052515.1:18658648-18696730 GCF_014356525.2 Nilaparvata lugens
ATTTGTATATCAATAGTGAAAAGTACTGCTTTATCTGTGATTCCACACTATTTTCTCTTTTTCATTTTGTGTTCAGTTTTCTATTTTTTTCGAAATTTAATTTAAACATGTTTGGATTAAGACTATACACCCAGTTTCGGAAAGCCAATTTTCTGACTCCAGTTGTTTGAAGTCTAAATATTACAACTTGGCTAAATTCCGCGCTCGGAAACCGGCCCTTAGTTTTTTTATTTCTATTTTTGATAATTAAGAGTAAACCAAGAAAAGCAATAATATGGGCAAATTGATATACTAATATTGAGTACGGTATGTGAAGAGTATACCATACAAACATTTTTCATAAGTTTTTTCTGCTGGTGATGCCCACATGAGCACAAGGCTTGTGCGTAGGTAATGAGGCAGATGAGTGAACCTTCTGTTTCAGGTGGGTTCCAAACCACCAAGTGGATACGATCTCTGGTTAAGGTCTTGAATTCTGTTGATCAATCACAACTCTAGATAGTTTCTCATCTGGTCTTCGACCTTCTACCTACTTATTTGAAATGTAAGGTTTTAAAATAGAGATGTTTTCCATGTTATTCAAGTGAAGTTACTCTCAGTCCCTAGCGACTTTTTCAATTTTTTGGTCCCGAGGGCAAAAAAGTGATGTTACACTTCCATGTTCCAGGGAGTGAAGTAAGTACTTTGGAGAGTAGGTGGAGGAAAAAGTCATTAATAATTAACGTTCCTCGGATGACGTGATTCATGCCTTTAGGCCTTAGTCTTTACAGTACCAATTCTCTTTATTATGGCATTTTCTTAATCAAGTAATTTAACAAATCCATAATTGTGAATAAAAGAGCTATGTTGAAATAATAATAATAATAATAGAAGTTATTGTTATAAAAAAACGACCATTGTTTCTGAGACACACTATAGCCTACAAGAGAATATCTTCCTTTCCATGTTTCTATTTAATTTGATATCTCAAGAACGGTAGTTGATCTATACCTTCTCCTTGGAGTTCAAGTAAAACGAATTCATGGAAATTATCAAATATTTTTCAGAATTGCTGAACCAGATTCTGTCATCATCATCACTGCAACCTCTGGGAAAAGTTTCTTACTGCCTCTACGTCATTCATCCGTTCGTTCAAATGCTGCAATACAGGAGCGTATCAAGCAGCAGAAAATACTCAGATCTCCTACAGGTAATTAATATCTAAACTAATTAATTTCCTCCTACACAAATAATAGACTTCCTGAATAATGTAAGTTTTATAGTAATCTAAGATTCATCAATTACAATCCCCAATTTACTTTATTTAAATTTTTACTGGTGATAAATAGTTATTTGTATATCTAGAGTGAAAAATACCACTTTTTCTCCCTGAAGTGAAAGATTGAAACAATTTCCCTGATGGAGAAAAATAATTCTTTCACTTGTGATAAACACAACACTTTTCCTCCACCTAAATTTCTATTTTTATAAAGACTGCAAATAAAATAATTTTAAAAACTTACGTGACCAGTAACAATGTGTTACAACATAACCTAAAAAGTAAACAGCTGGCTTGTAATCACAGTTCACCGCCGACAGCGCTATGTGCTATCTGTCGGCAAAAGTTGTAACAACAATGGCCGACTCAACTACAACTATGATGAAGTTCCCATTTCAAATTTGATTGATTAATGAGGAATATTCGTTGGCTGGTATTTTGAATAACATGGAAAATAGAAAATATTTATACATAGTATACTGATATGAAGTATATGTAATAATTTTAGCATACAAACATATATTCATATTGATCAAATGCCTGGTTGAGGTATTAAATTTAGTTGGTTTAATGACTACTCTATATGCTTCCTCATGTGAGCTTAGACCTTCTAATCTATTTCCAATGTAAGTTTTTAAAATAGAGATTCTTCCCATTTTATTTAAATGGAGTCACTTTTCCTCCCTTGTGAGTTTTCAGTTTTTTAGTACCGAGAGCGAGAAAGTGGCACTTGAGTATTATGTTCCTGGGAGTAAAGTAAGCACTTTAGAAAGTAGGTGGAGGAAAAATATTGTTTTTGCATCATTACTTAGAGTGGACTCCTTGCGTGATTCTGGAAGAAGCAAAGGTCCCCGGTTCGAAGCCAACATTTTTCGCCGCGGATTTTCTAATGCCATGAAGATTATCTATAGTAGAGTATCTATAAATGAAAGAGCTGGCTTATACACGTACGGGATAGGAAATTCACGGATGACGCATAATCACGTCTTAACTACTGGACTGAACCTAGGTAGCACAGAAACGTTGAAATAACGTTAGAAACATGTAATACCTTAACGTTGAAAAGACGTTGAAATTCAAAGTTGAAAACACGAAAAAATGTCCGCCGTTTCCACATTATTTTCAACGTTGAATAATAGTTGAAAAAACATTGTAACAACCATTATTTTCAACTATAAATAGACGTTGAAAGCACGTCGTGACAACCATTATTTTCAACTATAAATAGACGTTGAAAGCACGTCGTGACAACCATTATTTTCAACTATAAATAGACGTTGAATTAGCCATACTTTTAAACCGGTACCTTATCAATTACATGGTAATATTTCTAAAATCATTTGAAAAGAGATGAAAATACGAAATCATATTTCCATATGATTTCATGTAACAGAAATATTACCGTGCAATGCGGTACATTGGTAAGGTGACATTAAAAACACACAATAAAAACCATATTACTTCATCTCTTAACTGTATAGGGCTACTTTTTATAGAAATAGAGAAAAAAAATAAAAATCCCAATACCCTTTTTGAATAATTTAATCATTATTTAAATGATTCAAAAAGGATACTGAGATTTTTATTTTTCTTTCTATTTCCATATTACTTCAATTTTGATCCACAAAAATTAGTATGATGAAAGTTTGTTTAAAAAACTGAGATGGTTAAAACCAAATTACCATGGTAATTTAATATACTCTGCCAAGCTCAAAAACATTTTATGTCTGTAAGAAACATAACTTAAAACTATTATTTCAAGAATTCAGCAGTTGTTTAAAAATCTTGAGTTTTTAGTATGATAATTTCATCATTCTGTGGTGAGCAAAAATAGCTCAATTCTTTCTAGCAAATAATATAGATCATTTATCTCTTTCCTGTATAGGGCTACTTGTAATATAAATATGAAGAAAATAAAAATCTCAGTACCCTTTTTTAAAATATTTATCACAACATGTTTCGGTCATTTATGCCATTTTCAAGTGATATGAATTAAATAAATAAATACTACTGGAAGATTCTTATTCTGATCATATGTTAGTGTATTCATGCGAATTTAAACCTAAAATTTACAGTCCTAGTTCATAAAAACATATGAATACACTAACATATGATCAAAATAAGAATCTTCCAGTAGTATTTATTTATTTAATTCATATCACTTGAAAATGGCATAAATGACCGAAACATGTTGTGATAAAATATTTTAAAAAAAGGGTACTGAGATTTTTATTTTCTCCATATTTAATATAGATCATATAAATTTTTACTTGACATTTATGCCAGGTTTAAACTATGCCAATTGGCAAAACAATAATTGTCTTCTTAAACCGTCAGCTGATGTTGTCAATTAGTTTTTATTTAGCCATGCCTAGATGATGGTTTTAGAATTAAAAGATTCAATTGATTCTTTACACCAGCTGTACATTTCAGAAGACAATATTATTGTCTTGCCAATTGGCATCGTATAAACCCGCCTATATTTTAGTTTTCAGGTTTGATGATAGTTTGTGATTAATGCAATAGACAAACAAATATTTTATTACAGTGTTTCAATTGAAAGGAACTTTCAAAATAGCTTTCCACTTTTATTTCATAATACTTTTTAATTACCGACAAAATTAGATTGTTTTTTTTCCGCTGAAAATACTTTGACTGTCGCATATTTTAGCCAATCCTTAATAGCGTCTTCAATTTGGGTCTCAATGCCCACAGTCGACCCACAAGATTTTTGATAGAATCTGAAACATGAGGTAATATAAATTTCAATGAGAAATTCTATAAATATGAAGGCAGATGAAATTTTGCCACCACATAGGGGTTATTATTTGATACAAATGTTGCATGGTTAAAAGGGAATTGCTTTTAACTAGTACAGAATTTTTTCTCAAGTGCACATCTAATATTTTGTTATACACATTGATATTTTGAATCACAAGGCGAGGTGATGACTGTTTTTTAGATAAAAATAGTCCATTACTATACAATAGTCAGACGAGAAAGTCACGCCAGCTGTTCGTTCAAACGGACTAAGAATAAAGTAAGAATATTGGGTTTCCAAATTTTGTTGCATAGACAAATTTTAAATTGGAATACTCCTCTTTCATTAGGCCTATAGAACTAAAGAAATAAGGCTCTATATAAAAACGGTCAAAAATTTATTTTTTAGATTTATGAGTAAAATTTAATAGTTACTGTAGGTACATACTTAGTGTTTTATGAAAAAAAAAAAACAGTTGTATGCCGATATTTCAACCATTTTTTATTGGCCTACAAAATTTTGTAAACCTAGATCAAAAGTTTTAAATCGCAATGAAATTAATCAAAAATATTCTTGACATATGTAAACATGCATAATATTAATTGAAAATTCAATTTTAAAATGATCAAGTTTAAGCTAAATTTTGTCACCATGGAATGACGATATTTGGAAAATGTTAATATTTATGAGCTGAACTCCGGACACCCATTTTCAATTTCTTGGATTACCGAGTTAATTACTGAACTTGTTAAAAGCAATCACTTTGATGTTAGCCTACATAGACTATTATTTATGAGTGCCATAGCAACAGACTTTCATTGTTTGCAGGTTAAATGGGTTATGTTTGACAAAAATTCATTTTTTTTATTATATTAAGTTTGATTGAATTTATCAACACAAACAGTCCTGTGACAAAAACAATACATAATAGCACAATGAAAATATTTGTGCAGAAATCAAAGTAATAGTAATTTATTTGGATTTTTACTAGTGATAAATAGTTATTTGTATATCTAGGGTGAAAAGTATCACTTTTTCTCCCTGAAGTGAAAGATTGATGCCCGAGGTGAAGCCGAGGGCAACAATTTCCCTGAGGGAGAAAAATAATTTTTTCACTCGTGATAAACACAACACTTTTCCTCCACCTACATTTTTATTTTTATAAAGACTGCAAATAAAATAATTTTAAAAACTTACGTGACCAGTAACAATGTGTTACAACATAACCTAAAAAGTAAACAGCTGGCTTGTAATCACAGTTCACCGCCGACAGCGCTATGTGCTATCTATCGGCAAAAGTTGTAACAACAATGGCCGACTCAACTGCAACTATGATGAAGTTCCCGTTTCAAATTTGATTGATTAATGAGGAATATTCGTTGGCTGGTATTTTGAATAACATGGAAAATAGAAAATATTTATACATTTTTATAGTGTACTGATATGAAGTATATGTAATAATTTTAGCATACAAACATATATTTGATCAAATGCCTGGTTGAGGTATTAAATTTAGTTGGTTTAATGACTACTCTATATGCTTCCTCATCTGAGCTTAGACCTTCTAATCTATTTCCAATGTAAGTTTTTAAAATAGAAATGCTTCCCATGTTATTTAAATGTAGTCACTTTTCCTCCCTTGTGAGTTTTCTGTTTTTTAGTACCGGGAGCGAAAAAGTGGCACTTGAGTATTATGTTCCTGGGAGTAAAGTAAGCACTTTAGAAAGTAGGTGGAGGAAAAATATTGTTTTTGCATCATTACTTAGAGTGGACTCCTTGCGTGATTCTGGAAGAAGCAAAGGTCCCCAGTTCGAAGCCAACATTTTTCGCCGCGGATTTTCAAATGCCATGAAGATTATCTAGAGTAAGTTAGGCTACAATAAATGAAAGAGCTGGCTTATACACGTACGGGATAGGAAATTCACGGATGACGCATAATCACGTCTTAACTACTGGACTAAAGGTCTTGAAATTTTGCATAAAGATTCTCAATTTACCGAGGATGTGAATAGGCCTATTTTAATTTTTTCAAAATTTAAGTTTGTCAAGTTATAATTTTGCCAAGCTCTCAATTAGACCCTTGCGGAGCACGGGTCACCTGCTAGTTTTTGTAATAATTCTCATCATTTGTGTAGCACTCTACTTGTGATCGTATAAATAATAAATTTGAAAAAATTGATTTTTTTAGGGATCTCTGGTAATCGGGGACATTTGTTACTCGGTCGTGTTTGCCATTATTCTGCATTTGACAGTTGAAGCGCCCACTTTGAAATTGGAAAATATATTTCTAGCTAACCTGAGAGACAATTCGAAAACAAAAGAGGAGGAAAGACTGGAAATGTTCAAGAGTAATAGTGACGAAAAAGGACAGGTATGAGAAAGTTATCAGTGAGATATAGTTACTGATATTGTCAATGAGATAAGCAGTGGATTGAGTGGTCAAATAAATAGATATAAGTAGTCCAATGAATAGATTAGAAGCCTAGTGAGGTCCAATTTATAATCGCTAATGCGGCAGTATTTGACCATAATTGGTGTTGCTATCGATCAATTGACAAATCAGAAAGCGCTGTCCTTCTCTATCTCCGCAACGCTGCCTGATAGTTTCTTTGAAAAATTTATAAATATAATTAATCAAAATTGCTTTTATTTCATTTCCAAATTCCACGATCACTTCACTGGCGCCAGACAATCGACTCCAACACTAACGTTTCATTAGTTTAATTAGATTTATTAGGAAAACTGAATTTTTGTAACTATTTGACAAATCCTCATACTCCTTCCATAGGAGGTCACTGGATGAAATTTATTACATGAAAAAATTTGGGAATGAATACGAATCAATTGATATATGAAAATGTATTATTAAATCGTTGAAAAATACATTTCTTGACGAATAAAATATAATTGATTATTTTTCACAAGATTGAACAGTTAATATTACATCAAATATACTGGTATCAGCCATAGGAAGCTGTGGCAAGGCAGAGAATCAACCACTCTGTTCTCATATCTTTCTCCACTACCATTATAAGGTGGACCAGTCTGCCTAGTGGATGATCATAAGAATTGATCAAGTGACTTGCATGGAAATAAATTTTATTAATTTTGTTGAATGAGGAATTTCAATGGAATTTTCAATTTATCTCATTGAAAATGTTGATTTTTGAAGTAGATATTGTGGTTGTGCATGAAAAAGTTCATTTATTCGAAAATATCACTTTGATGTATAATAGGCCTTGGTGTTCTAGTGCATGTGATATTAATTTGTTGGAACAAAATTCATATAGCATGTATTGTTTGTTGTTCATCCACTACTCACACTCACAATGATCCACCTTTATATAAGTCGATCATGGAAAATGATCAATCACAATTCCATCATAAATTGTCTTTTCAATGATAATAAATTCACTATCATTACTTGTCTGCAGAATCATGCTGTTTGTCTGACCCTTTTGTTTTATCTTATTATTATCTACACCAAATACATATCAAAATATCGTTCTTCATCACTCTCCATTCTTTTCTTCTCCTTATTCTTCCGAATTTATTTTTGGTCTTCATTACATAAATCATTCCAAGTCTAGTCATTCTGATTAACCCCATTAACTTAATATCATTAATTAATCACAGTTTTTTTATTTAGACATTTTTGATTGATTTTTGTTATATTCTTGTTATGTAGATTTTAGAGTCTTATTTATTGTTATATGTATTTACATTACATCATGTAGATCATAGAAAAATATTTCATTGACATGTATTTTCTATCGATTATAAATGTAGGAGATAAATTATTTATTTTAAATGTTTGTTTTAATTCTTCCCTTATTCAATATTTTTCAAGTAGATTGGTGATGAATTTTGGTAAAGTTAATAGATTGGAGATTTGGAGTGGTCTGTACAAAGCAGAAGTCTATTCCATGAGATAGAAAATCAAAGTAGATGATTGTTTTTGATAAAAGTAGCGAGTTCTTACTGATGACAAGAGCCTTGAGTCATGAGCGAATGTCTCGTTCGTGAGGCTTTGTGTGTATGTTGGACAGTTCAACAGATTATATATAGATGAGTGTCCCATGAAGAGGTCTACACGTTTAATTTTATATTACGTGCCCATTCATGTACCGAACTTTTTCAAATTTTACACAGTTTACAAAGTAGGTTCTGAAAATATTCTGGGAAAATTTCAGCTTCCTAACCTTCATAGAAACAAAATTGAAAATAGATTGAAAATTTTACCAATCTGCTCCCTATGAAAACTACTTTCATGAGTTATCATCTGATTTGTTTACTTTGTTGCAGTAGTCTTGATTCATTTGATGGTACCAGAAATGGATCAAGCAAAATGGTGCTCCACGCTCCACATCATTTTGCAAATTATGTCGAGCAATTACTAAATGGCAAAATTTAGAGCCGTTGGATTGGTCATGGAATTGATTTTTTAGATTGGCCACCCCAATCACCAAATTTAACTGTTTGTGATTTCTTTTTATGGGGTTACTTTAAGGAAAAAGTTCATACCCATATCTTCAATAATGATGAGGAACTAAAACGATCAATAGAAGAGGAACTTCTCCGGATAACATGGAGTTTCTTTGTAAAGCTTACAAATCATTCCTTAAGCGTTGTTATCAGTGTGTTGCTGTGGATGGATTTCAATTTGAATAATTTTGGACTCAGACTAGGTTTTTCATAAGGCTATGTCCTAGTTTTTTATTTAAAAGTCATATTGCCCTGAAGTGCAACAAAAAACATATTTAATAAAACCAAAAACACCTTAATGTTCGTTCTTAAAGTATTGCTTTTCAATATGCTGCCATTTTGTTTTCACGAAGGTTAGGGAGTTGAAATTTTTCCAGAATATTTTTAAAACCTACTTTGTAAACTGTGTAAAATTTGAAAAAGTTTGGTGCATGAATGGACACGTAATATAAAATGAAACGTGTAAACCTGTTCGTGGGACACAGTGTACATCATACATTAGATTGAACCACATTGTCCAGATCAAGTTAATTGGCCATCGAAATTCACTCAGTATTGGGGATAACATTGAAAGTGCATGAGAAAGACATTGTAGTACGACGAATCATAAATCAGTTGTCAGCTGGATCATTGCACAGACGACAAATTATCAGTGGCATTTTAAGCGAGCTTTTCAGCCCGGGGCTCACTAATTATATCCAAGAGACTAGTTGTTCAGACACTATATACAATGGTGTTTGGAATTTATATTGTAACTCTGATTTTATAATATATTGTTTGGATACATAAAAGAATTTTGGAACCGATTGTTTATGCGAAATTCCCTTTTGATAGATAAAGAGTGGTCTTAAAAATCTTGTTTTCCAGTTCTCAGCTATTTCCGCTAAATCCAGTGGTCGGACAGAAAAATTTGATCTCTCTTTTTTCAGATTATAAAATTCTGGATGAAATGAGATCTTCTGGAACTCTTATCTTTAATGAATACTGAGTTATGATTTTTCAAAAATGAGTAAAATTTTGAGAAGAAAATCAATTTTGAAGAGTTCTAGTTTTTGATCAACAATATCTTCCGATTGAATGTATATTTCAAATGTATACCATTGAATGATTTAATAATCCTCTATGTGTAATTTTGTGCTCTTGAATTTGAGACCAGGTAGAGCGCTCTGTTTAATATAGATTTCCACGTATACATGAATACAATGCTCCTTTTATTTTGAAAAACACCTCATTTTCAGCTCCAATCATCATCACCAACTACATTTTCCTCACATTGAGATTTCACTCAATGTTGTTTAAGTTCATGAAATCATGTTCTATGAGAATCATCCATTAGATGAACTTTATATCACTATTTCCTAGTGGAGAGGCGCGCATAAGGACACCTCAAGGATCAGAATTTCAAACATTCAAATCTTTGACACAATAATGATTGGATCATTATTCTTTTGAATCCATCAAGGCGGTTCAAAATCATGCATCATAAGTTAAATACTAATGGTGTTATAATGTTTATACTTTAATATGATTATTTGGAGTACTCGTTAATAAAAGACTGTTAGACACTTGATACTTTATTGACTTATTACTTTTAACTCACAAAAAGACTTTACAAAACTAGACCGCCCGACTGGCTTAATACAAAGACTTCACTCCATTGCTTTTTCTCACGTCATGAGCAGGATGCCCAACACTACACTGCTCCCCCCTTTAATTGACAAGACTAAGACATTTTAAATAATACATGTTTATAAGACTGAAACTTCACATAAAACAATTTCCAATAAAGTCGTTATCGTAAATACTAGACTATACTCCTGACAGACATTCATATACTCATAATAATTGATTATATGACAAACAAAACGGCATACTTAAGACATAACCGATAGTAGTTTTTTTTATTGGTATACAGACCAAATTGACTGACTAACTTGATTGACTTTCAACTAGAAAAGACATATTAACTTATAACATAACATATCAATATTAAACAATAAAAAGACATTACAACATTTTCGGTTGAGCAACAAATCCTTAATTACCAGAAATTCGAATCAGAGTACCGTATCTATTTAGCCTTCTGATCACTCTTTGTGACCTCCTGACTTGACCATCATTATCCACTCTATTATCATTGTTATCTACCGCATTCCTTTCCTCATTATTCACACTATTTCTTTCTCCCCTTACACCCGTTTCAAGATCAATACTTGGCACTGTTGCCGCTAATGCTTTGCTCAACTTAGCATTCTCATAAAACTCCCTGAGTTGATTGACATGGACTTTGAAAACTAAATTATTAGCTAGCTTGACCAAATACACAAAATTACTTATCCTCTCAACAACTCTACCTAGTTCATACTTGACACCATAACTATCATTTTTCTTATTACAATTAATCCATACAATTTGATCTCTATGATATTTTGGGACCAGTTTCTTGAACACATTATTTTTAATATTCTGATTTTCAATACTCCGACTTTCGACCAAATCATCTTTGAAAGTAACAGTCTTTTTCAAATTTGTCAGTGGTACTTTTGTTTCAAAATTCAATATGACAGACATTGGTGATTTACCCGTAACAGAAGAAGGAGTACTTCTATACGCAATTAAACAATCAAACAGCAAATCATGTGAGCTTATTTGCATTTTCTTTTTAATCTTGTCCAGATTAAACTTGGACAATAGAATTTTGAAGGTTTGCACACTACGCTCTGCCAGACAATTTGATTGCGGCGAATACGGAGGTGAATAAATCAATTTAATTCCCTTCCGTTGACAAAAATCTTTCATTTCATGTGAACTAAAAGGTGGTCCATTATCACAGACCAAAGTACGAGGAAATGAAAACATTTCAGCTAATTTTGACAATACCGAGCGGAAATCACTTCTGTCTTTAGAAAACATTTCAGCTAATTTTGACAATACCGAGCGGAAATCACTTCTGTCTTTCAAAAGAAAACATTCTATCCATTTAGAATAGGAATCACAACAAACATATCAAGTACTTATTAGTTTGAAAATCAAATAAATCAATTTGTTCTCTTTCCCATGGACTCTTGGCAGACGGCCAAGGTTGACAGTATTGATGGTTTGACCTGTTTCTAGTTGACTGACAAATTTCGCAAGACTGAACTGTATGATAAATATCATTATCTAGACCTGGCCACCATACATATGACCGAGCCAATAATTTAGATCGTACCACACCGGCATGACTGGAATGAATTACCCTTAATACTTTTTTTCTCAAACTTCTTGGTACGACAATGCGATCTCAAAATTACGATAATAATAGAACATGGAAACAAAAGCTTTCAACTGTGTTAAATTCTCAGGTTGCGGCATTGCCAAAATCTTTTCAATCTTAGAAGTAGACGGTACTCTACCGTTAGCTGACAATTCAAAACCCAAAAATACTAAAGATTTGACAAAAAACTCAGACTTTTGAATATTTAACTTGACATGGTATTCTTCAAAGCGACTCAGTACCTTGTTCAAAGTTTCTTTACACGAATCAAGATCTTTACCCCCTATCAAAATATCATCCAAATAGGGAGAAACGTTATCGATTCCCACTAAAGCAGGCGACAAACCAAAACATAAACGATTGAAGCGATACAGACCCTTTATTGTATTTACAACTAATAAATCTCTGCTTGATTCAAGAACTTCTAACTGTAAATGAGCTTCAGTTAAATCCAAACGACAAAATACAGTACAACCGATAAAATTATTGAAAATATCATCAGGACCCGGCATTGGATGTTGATCTACTTTTAAATATTTATTCAGTGTTACCTTAAAATCAGCACACATACGGATTTTTCCATTCGGTTTAGGAACTATTACCATGGGACTGGCCCAATCAGATGTTTTCACCTTATTAATTATTCCCTTTGACTCCAATCTATCCAATTCATTACCAATTTCGTCCCGCAGTGCATATGGTACAGTGTATGATCTGTGAAAAATAGGCTGGACGTTGTCGTCCTTCAAATTCAGACTAACCTTAAATTTCGATATGGGTTTTTCATTATCTTTGTTTGAAAACAATCTTGGATATGACTTGGCTAGCGTTTCCACAGTTTCATTTTTTTGCAATAGACAAACAAAAATTATCATTTTCATTAGACTTTGGCAAAATGTTATTTGCCCAATTGGGTGCAATTACCGACAACCAATCTCTACCTAATATAGCTTGACATGAAATTTGATCGATTACAACAGCAGATAGCTTAGTAGGCTATATACATCATTGTAAACAACTTCTACCTTGTGTGAACGAAGGACGTGTAGCAGATTATTATTAACACCCCTTAGGCTATAGCTCCGAAATAAGGCACTAATTGTGACAACAACTGGAGCTCTTTTGCAATAACTGAGCTTAAAATAGTAATTGAACTCCCGGTATCCACTAGAAAACGCACTGATTTGCCATTAATGACAATATTCACAAATAATGAATCACACTTACCTGATTGTGATGAATTGACTGACACATTGACAGTGGATTTGACATAATTTACTCTTTGCTGGTCACAACATTCTGCCGTGTGACCTGTACGTTGACACTTAAAACACATCCATTTATTAGCTGGACACTTATCAGGAGAATGCCTGGAGAAACAGTGACGGCATCTTTTTCTCAGTCCCTTTTCTGACTGTTGAGAAGACGACGGTGAGCGTCCCCTGGAGACCAATGGACCCGCTCGACCCGGAGATGAACCCCTCTGCGACATGGATGACGACTGACCAGAAACCGACCAGGAACGTGCAGGAGACCCCGACCTTGGTGACGAATCCCATCGGGACCGGTACTACGACGGACGTGACGGCGACTGCTCAGGATAACCCTAACGTGGTGACGAACCTTGCCTGGACTGGCGAGACAAGGAACGTGAAGACGTAGATGATACCATGAGAGTCTCTGTAGCATCACCAGCCAAGACCAAAGTGGACTTCTCAACCAATTCCATTTCTAATACTAGATGACAAGCAGTATCAAATTTCATGTCATCTGGTTCAGACAAAAGCCAACTCACCATTGACGTTTGTAGTAGGCCAGACACCAGTCTATCGCATAAAGCCTGGTCACAAAAGCTTCCAAATTTACAGGTGGTGGTCAAGCGAGATATCGCTGAAATATAGTCATGTAGCGACTCGCCTGCAAGCTGCTTCTGAGAATGAAATTTATATCGTTCTGGTATTACTTTACACACTGGTTTATATCGGTTTGTCAAAGCCTGTATGCACTGTTCATATGTGGCTGTTGCGATTTCGACGGGAGACAATGCTGTTTTCAACTCCCCATAGACAGACGGAGGAAGATTGACACAAAAGTGACCTTTTTTTACCTCATCCTTGAAACCCTCGATGCTAAAATATAGTTCGAGATGCTCCAAAAAGGATTCAAAGTCCTCCACACTGGGTTCGAAAACTGGAGGTTTGGACATGTTGACACGAGACACATAAGTGAGGTTAGATTATAGTCTAAACATAGTCTATGATTTCAAACACACACGAAGAAATTTGACCAAGTCCAGAAAACATAGTGCAGAACACGATAACCGAAATCGAGACAAACATAGTTCAAACACGAATACAAAACACCGAATGAAAAACATAACTACGACACAGTCCACGAATAAAGGCACCAGAGTACATAACCACAAAACAGGAACACGCAATGCACAACTTCACCATTAATTATCTTGTCGCCAAATATAATGTTTATACTTTAATATGATTATTTGGAGTACTCATTAATAAAAGACTGTTAGACACTTGATTCTTTATTGACTTATTACTTTTAACTCACAAAAAGACTTTACAAAACTAGACTGCCTGACTGGCTTAATACAAAGACTTCACTCCATTGCTTTTTCTCACGTCATGAGCAGGATGCCCAACACTACAGGTGTAACAGTACCTAGAGAAAGACAAGTGAAATCAACTTTCCTCTTATAGGTCAGTCATACTGGAAGTTGGCACTCAGATCTTTATTAGCTCAATCAACACCCAGAGCTAGATGCAATTTCAAAAAGGCCAACTGTTGAGGTTCCACTTCTTATAATAGAGAAAAATATGAAGTGGATTAGTCCAAGAGGTGGAAGCAATAGTAGGTTTGTTGGGATGCTGATTGCTGACCTTGGGGATACAGAAGGGAGTTTATCCCGGTGTGGAATGAATATAGTGGAAGACTATACCAGGATTACCAGAGATGGACTAAAATAGCATCTGTTATCTTGAGCTATTAGTTCTCTCCTCATAAAACAGCAAATTTTTGTGGTGTAATGTACTACATAAGAATACATTTTATTCAACTTTTATTTAAATTTAGTTTACACAGCTCACATAATTCTTTTCAGAATTAAATTCTCTACAATTTTTATAGCGAAAAATTATTTGTCTACTGGTCATTAAAGAAAGTTATTGAGCATCAAACGTAGAAGTCTGTGTTTTTCTACTTGGATTTTTTGCATATTTCAACTTTTTTCTCAAAAACTACTTATTACACTACAGCTTCCAGACTAGTTTTATTCAATTTTTCAGATATTTTTCCATATGAATCCAGCATGAGTTTTTCAAAAACTAGTCCCCAAACAATTCAGCATCGGTGTATTTCACCAGAGGAACTGAATTCCGGGCAAAATCGTCCACCCTGTATAGCTCGCTAATGAAGCGTTTATTGATATATGTATGTTTATGAGAGTTTTTTTTCTTATTTTTACCTCTACTATCACGTATTATATTATTTTACCATAACTAAGAATCACTCTGTATATGTATAAGTTAATAATTCAACGATTAATGAGGTTTATGGGTTTCCATTTTTAGCACAGCGATATAGCACAGGTATATCTGTATGTTTTTTGTGTTGTTTTTGACTCCTCATTGCAGAAATGCCATACACATAATCATAAAAAATGTTATAAATGTTTATGGATAAAGAATAAATTTTATTTTGTTTTTTCAATTAAAAATGAAAACTTCTAGTGAGATATGGTAGGGAATGAATATCAGATTATTTTATTTCTGTGTTAAAAATGAAAAGTTATGATAAACCTTATTGATTGTTGAATGATTAAATTCAATTACATTGTTCAACTGTTCATACCTAAGCAATTGTGTTATGTAATTTTCTTAGTACTGTGAAGCTCTTCTTGGGGAATTACTATTGCCTCCAAGGTTAGGTCGACACATGTATAACGAATCTTGTACTGAGTTACCAGTATTGAGGTTAGTAATTTGAAAATGCGTGCGTGGATGCTAAGTGAACACCAGACTGATTGAGTCACTACAAGATTCGATACAATCGTGTGAATCGCGGGAGGCATAAACACTTGCTCACCCTTGATTCTTCTTATGACTGATTGTATAATGATAAAAATTTCAGAGGTAGTGTAGCGGTCGCTAAACACTGAATACAGATATCTTAAAACTATTACCTGTGATGAAACAGCATATAAAATCATACAGGTCGAGCAAAAAATCACAATGTAGATAATCTACAGGACTGTGTCTCTAATAAGTTCCGAAGGACTAAGATGGGGGTACTAAGGACCAGAGATCGTTCGGAATATACTTCGAGAACAGAGTCTTGTCGGGCTTTATGCTCTATTGTAGGAATCTATATTATCTCCAGCTGCATCTGCCATACAGTAGAAAAATTCGCTCCCAAGCCGAAGTTGGTCACAGATAAAAGCTGATATATGAGCAGGTAAGGACAGAGAATAGGTAATCTCGATCTGACCCCACACACTACATCCACTTAGATCTGTTCCAATATCCAGGTTGAATCAATTATTTCAATGATCGTACTTGATCGGTTCTTGATAATATAGAACATGTCAGACACAATAATTGACAGGCTTAAGAAATAATCGAACTCAGAAGACGAATTGACAAAGTGGAAATATAATGTAATAAAATATATTTATTTATTTATTTATTTATTTATTTATTCATTGTATAAAACACTATATTGTTGTTGTATAAACACTAGCTTGGGTTACAGATTGAAAATTGTTTAACATTGACAAAATAATTAGAAATTTGCTTGTGCTTGCATGATACCATGCATGATCCAACAGACTTTATAATTGACAAATTTAACAGTTTTTAAAAATAATGAAAACAGATTATAAAAGATTTTTAAAATTACTCAAGGTCGTGGTTCTGGCAGTGGAGGATAGTTAATCAACTACAAGCTCTTATAAATTCTATACCAGATAAAATCTAGGATTCCAATGATTACAAGCACTTGTCGGCGTGGCCATTACTTTAACAGAGAAAATTTTATATTTTTCTGCACTGTATTTTCTTTTGAAGCGAAGATTGGGGCCCCAAAATATAAAACTCACGTGAATCCTCTTGGCGGTCGTGGTTCCTTTAGATCAAATTTTGTATGATCAGAGGCTGGTCCAGGCTTCGGTCTTAGCACGTGTGGAATTTTAATTAAATATTTCCTTCACCAATTAAGTTAGGGAATGATTAAATTAGAATTTATAGAACATTCAAATGATGAATAAATTTACAAAATAATAGATTAATTAGCCTAAGATATTGGCTCACAGATAAAAAATACAAAAATTGAACAAAATTTTATTAATAGGTCTTTGGTAACTTTTTAGCAAGGTCTTAACGGTGAGGATTTTAAAAGGGAAGTCTCTTGCCTTCTTCTAAGCCTTTGGCTAGAATATTTTTCTGAGAATCTCTGTGTAATTAATTTGCATGAAAATTTGCAATTGGTAGAATTATTATGATGTAGGCATGACGTCAGTGGCAAGCAGTAAAATATAATTCCATTGATTACAATAATAACTTAATTTGTATAATTTTGTAAATTGCTTAATTCTCTAGATATAGTTCCCCTATACAGTGTACATGCACTAGCATATATGATAAGGCAAGTCTACTGGCTGATAACAGATTAATATATGATGTTTTCAAACGATCATCCCTTTTGGTGCCATTTCTATGACATATGATTGGCTTAGTCTTGCCAAAGAGATTCATTCACCATGTGACTCAGTTGAAACAATAATTTATAATTTAATATTTCTATAAAATTCTTATTATATTCGAAACTGTTATACTCAATTTTGCTGCTCTTATCAGTGATACAATATTCATGCTATGACCTAGTTCGTTACAACAACATTTGACATTGTAATTTCATATAAATAATTTTAACAATAATACATACATTTTATTTTTTTATTGAAATTCTTTATCCTTTTTCAATAGTTCTTAATTTTAGAAATAATATTATAACTTGCATTAAAACCTGGCATGCCATTTATAATATTGAGTCAGTCAGCTGTGTCAGAGCTGTTACAAAACATCTGATCAATTGTAAACAAAAGTGTAACCTCCAAAAAGTTCAATGAGCAATTCATAAATGGTTTGTACTTAATATTGGCAAAATAATTACAATTTTATTAAATAATTCTTTGAAAAAATGCATAGTACAAAACGGTACTCTTATCTTATACTCAGCTGTTGATAAGGAAGCCTTATTGCTCAGGTGCTAACTGTTTGTTTGGCAAACCTTTTATTTTATAAGGGTAATTATAATTTACTTTGTTGAAGTTCTGACACTGTGTTACTAGTAAATATTTGAAAAGACACTTACTTTTTTGGAGTCTTGAGGAATGCATTTCACTCCTGAAGAGGAGCTTCATCAGCCTGACACCAGGGGCGCTTGCTCTTATGGGTTGGACTGTGTGGCCAAAATGTGGGAAAATATTACATTTGATTTGAAGTTAAGTTGATCATTTAATGAGTTGGATTTGTCATAGTGGAGGTGCTTGAAAATTTCGTATTGTTCTAGTGTGTTGAGTCTCTGGCTTTTTTGAAGAATGTGTAGGATTTCGATATCTGTATGTATGTTTTTGTGATTGTGTCCTGTGGCTATTAAATGTTCTGCATCTGTAGATTCTGAATTTGAATTTACTGCTTTTATGTGCTCATTGTATCTTATTTTGAAGCTACGGCCGGTCTGTCCAATATAGAATTTTGGGCATGTATTACATTTTAGTTTATAAATTCCTGTCTTTTCAAATTGTGAGCTGTCTATTTTTCGTGTTTTTAGTTGGGTTTTCAAGTTGTTGTTGGTTCTAAATGCTGTTTTGTAGCCTGATTTTTTGAATATGTTTGCTATGGATTGTGATTTTTGATTGAAATATGTTAGTGTGACATATTTGTTGGGATTTGGGGGTTTCTGTTTCTTGTTTTTCATTTTATGAAGTATTTTGTCTATTACATTGGATGAGTAGCCATTGTTTTGTGCCAGATATTTTATAGTGTTCAATTCTGTCTGGTAATCTTCTTTTGTAAGTGGAATGCTTATTAGTCTATGGATCATGGAGTTAAAGGCAGCAAGTTTGTGTTGTGGTGGATGATTTGATGTTTCATGTATGAGTGTATCTGTCATTGTGGGCTTTCTGAAAATACTAAATCTTGGTTTGTTGTCCTGTTTTGATATGGAGAGGACCAGAAAGTTTAGGGCATTTTTGGTTTTATATTCTGCAGTGAAATGTATGTTTTTGTGTATTTTGTTCAATTCTGAGAGGAGTTGGTCACATTGTCTGGCATTTCCTTTGTAGAGTAGTATTATGTCATCAACATATCTTTTCCAATATTCCATATTTTTTCTGCATGTTTATTTTTGAATATTTTTGTTTCTTCCATGTGTTGCAGGAAAATTTCAGCTAGTATACAGGAGATTGGGCTTCCCATTGGAAGGCCCTCTTTTTGACTGAAGTATTTTTGATCATGAGTGAAGTAATTTTGTGATGTTATGATTTTTAATATTTCTATTAGCTCTCTGGTGTGTTCTGGTGGAATGTTCTTGTTGTTCAGGATTTTTTCAATAATAGCTATGGTTTCTTTTACTGGGATGTTGGTGTAGAGGTTCTTGATATCAAATGATGCTAGAGTGGAATTATATGGAATGTGAATGTCTTTAATTTTATTTACAAGGTCCAAGCTGTTTTTTAAATATGCAGGATGCTGGTCTACTGGTATCAGTTTCCTTAGTTGTGAATCCATTTGTTTAGCTAATTTGTATGCTGGAGCTTTTTTGTAGTCTATGATAGGTCTTACTTGTGTGTTCTCTTTGTGGAGTTTGGTAAGTGCTTGGAGAGTAGGTGCAGAAGGGTGAATTTCTTTTAAATATCTTTTTCATTTTCTTTGAGAATGTGTTTTGTTCTGTTTATAGCTAGTTTAATTTCATTCTGATATCTTGTTGTTGGGTCTTTCTGATAAAGTTTTAGTTTTACTTTCAAAGAATAAAGAGTTGACGAGGGAAACTCACAAAGAAAACGATTTTACATACCGACTGCGTTTTAATCACCATGACAGTGCTGCCACCATAGCTGTTCAAACACATAAATAATTTTGACATTACAATAGAAATAGTAAAAAATATAGTTTTACATGAATTGTTATATTCCAACACTCCTCCTTAATGTCAAAATGTTTTAACAAAAAAAAACAGTTCACATCTAAATTGTTATTTCTTGAATGATAATAAAGATCTTAATCAGAATTACTTGTTAGAAAGTCATCACTTGTATTACTTGTTTTACATAGTCACCAACATATCTTTAAACTTCGAAAATTTGTTACTCAATAATGGTTTAGTAAATATGTCAGCTAGCTGTTTTTCTGAACAACAATATTTTATTTCAAACATGCCATTATGAAATTGTTCGCTTACAAAATGGTACCTGACATCAATGTGTTTACTTTTCCTGTTCATTCGACCTGATTTAATTAGCTTGATAGCACTTTGATTGTCCACATTAAGTACTGTATTTATAGTTTTGTTAGTCAATTCTGAAAGAATAGTCTTCAAATATTTTAATTCTTTACAACACTCTGCAGCAGAAATATACTCAGCTCCTGCTGTGGATAAGGCAATAATTGGTTGCTTTCTAGAGCTCCAAATAATTGGTGCTTCTCCCAACAATATAACATAACCACTTGTGCTTTTTCTATCATTTAGATCACCAGCATAATCTGAATCACAATATGCTTCAACTTTCAATACATTTGACTTACAACTGGGAAAAAATAAACCAAAATCTTTTGATCCATTTAGATATCTTAGGGTTCTCTGAACATTTTGTACATATTTAGCACTAGGGTTATCTAAGTACCGGCTTTCATAGTTGACTGCAAAAGACATGTCAGGTCTTGTTTTGTTAGTCAAGTATATCAAACTACCTACCGCCTCTCTATAGGGAAAATCTATTCTAAGCTTTTCAATTTGGTCATTTTTTACTATGGGTGTATTTTGATATTTACTGCCAGTCATACTAAAATTTTCAAGAACCTTCTTAGAATAGCTTGTCTGTGTTACAAAAATGCCTTCTTTGTTTTGTCTTATTTCCAAACCTAAATAACTAGCTGGATTCTCATTTACTGTCATTTCAAATTTTTCATTAATTTTTCCAATAGATTATTCATTTCAGTTTCATCCTTGCTCATCAAAATTCCATCATCTACATGTATGGCTAAATAAAGTTCATTTGAACTGTCTTTGAAAATGCAATGATCAGATTTTAGTTGATGTAAACCTTCTTGCTTTAGAAAAGATGTTAGTTTTTTATTCGATTGAGAAGGGGCTTGTTTTAATCCATAAAGGGTTTTCTTCAATCTACATACCTTTCCTCCTTCATCACCAAATCCTTCTGGAATTCTCATAAAAATTTCATCATCTAATTCCCCATACAAAAAAGCAGTTTTTACATCAAATGTTTGAATTTTCAAATTATCCTGCGCTGCAATTGAAAACAAAATTCTTAATGATGCATTGTCTACAACAGGACTAAAAGTATCTTTAAAATCGATTGAACCTTCTTTCTGTTGACATCCTCGAACAACTAACCTAGCCTTGTATATCCCATTATCTTTCACTTTGAATACCCACCTACTTGTTAAAATTTCCTTTCCTGTAGTTTCTTTTTCATCAAAAATACTCCAAGTATTATTCTTTTCCAAAGATACTTTCTCTTTATTTATTGCTTCCTTCCATTTTTCTCTGTCCTCACTCTCTATGCATTCCATAAATGTAAACATTACTTGTCCATCATTGTATCTAGCAGGTAGTCTTATATTATTTCTTGGTATCAAACTATAATGTTGATTCACTTCTTCTAATTGATCCTCATTCGCCATCTCTGCTTCTTGTTCTCTTTCATTTATCTCATTCCTGATCTCTGCTTCTTGTTCTCTTTCATTCATCATCTCTACGTCTTGTTCTCTTCCATTCATCATCTCTGCTTCTTGTTCTCTTTCATTCATCATCTCTGCTTCTTGTACATTTTCTTGTTCTCTCTGATTTTCTAAATCATTTCTATTTTGTCTACATTTTACAAGGATTTCATTTTGGTCTTTTACAGTTTCATTTGAATAGAAAATTTCTTCTTTTTCATTAAACAAAACATCTCTCGAGATAAAAATCTTTCTTTTTACTGGATCCCATATTCTATAACCATTTGGGGCATATCCTACAAGAATTGCCTCTTTGCTACGGCTGTCAAGCTGTTTAAGTGGACCTAATACTTTTGAATGTACTTTAGAACAAAATATGTTTAATTTACTCAAATCCGGTTTCTACCATACCATTTTTCAGCAGGTGTTGTATCAATACTAACAGTTGGACTACGATTTATAAGATAGGCAGATGTTAATACAGCCTCTCCCCACATACTTTTGGGTGGATTTGAATTAAAAAATGAATGCTCTTGCTTTTTCCATTAATGTTCTGTTCATTCGTTCAGCAGTTCCATTTAGTTGGGGTGAATAGGGTATAGTATAATCTAGCACAATTCCCCGTGATTTACACCAATTTTTCAAGCAATTAGATACATATTCCCCACCATTATCACACCTGATTTTAGCGACTTTGAGATTGAAATGAGCTTCAGCTTCATATACATATTCTTTCAAATAAGTAGCAGTTTCATTCTTAGATCTTAACAAATAGACTTTACAAAAATGACTGAAATCATCAACACATGTCAAAAAATAATTTTTACCATCATGAGTTTGTGGATCAATAGGACCACATAAATCTGAATGAATTACTTGCAAAAAATTTGATGCTCTATTTCTTATGGAATTGAAAGGTTTTCTTACTTGTTTGGCTTTTGGACAATATTACAAAATTCCTCTTCACAAATATTCAATACATTTGATGGAATTCCTACTGAAATTTTGGATAATTTTTCAAGATTCTTGAAACTAATATGACCTAATTTCCTATGCCAATTCATTGCTTCTGAATGATTTGAGAAACTGGATTCAGAATCTTTGTCAATCTTCTTAGAAATATGATTCACTATAGCCTTGTCATGATTACCTATTTTACTGGCATATTCTGCAATAGTTACATTATTTTTAATTTCTTCTTTTAATTGAACTTCATATAAACCTTGCTTATTTTTATTCCTTCCAAAATAACAATTTCGTTTTTCATGATTTGGACTTTACTTTTAGTAAACAAAACTTTTCCACCATTTTCGGTAATTGCATTTACTGACATTAAATTATTAGTGAGATCTGGGACATATGTAACATTTTTAAGTATACACTGTTCTGAGTTTACAACTCCTGATGCTAATGCTACCATACTTTGATCTTTCTTGGCAACAAATATCGTTTGTTTACATGTTTTTACATTATCTAAAATACTGGCATCATTAGTCATGTGGTTTGGTGTACAACCACTATCTATGATAAATACTTTATTGGAGACATCCTGACCCTTAGTTGCTTTTAGGCTATGACTTATTGAACTATTTACTTGAGTTAGAAAAGATGTTTTATACTTTGAGCCTTATTACGAAAGTAACAGTCTTTTTCATTGTGATTAGTTTTTTTACAGGTTTTACATGACTTTTATCACTAGACCTATTGTTTTTCAAAAAACAATCCTTTTCATAATGATTTGACTTTTTGCAATAAGTACAGAATTCTTGTTTAGACCTGTTATTTGGGCAGTTATTACGAATGTGTCCATATTCATTACAGGAGTAGCATTTTGTTGTCTTACTATTGGAAGTAGAAGCCTTGATCTTACCTCGTTCTTGTCTTACTGTTTTAAACGCCAGAGATTCTCTCTCACCTGACCATTTAATTTCTTCTTGGAGAAGTCTAGCCTTTAGATTATCCAAAGTCTTTTCCGTGTTTACTGTAGAATCCCACGCATTTGAAAATATTTTATACTGTTCTGGGAGTACACTCAGTATTTTAGTAATCACCATTGTTTCATCGATTTTCTGGTCAAGTCTGTTCAATTTGTTTGCGATGTTTTGAATGTATGTTAGGTTACCCATCATGTCTTTATCTGTAGAGAACTTGCATGTATAAAAGCCTTAAGAAGAGCACATTTTTGTTGAGTTGTGTCACGTTTAAATAAATTTTTCAATGTGTCATACATTTCCTTGGCACTATTACACGATATAATATGTATTTTTACATCATTGTCCAGCATCATCAAGATGTAATGTTGAGCTTTTGCGTCTTTGTTTTTGAAAATCTTAATCTTATCAGCACTTTCACCCTGTTGTTCTGAAGTTTCAGTTCCATCTACCACATCCATCAGATCTTTAGCTTTAAGTAATATTTTAATTTCAAATTCCCACATAGTGAATGAATCTGCATCTTTCAGCTTATGCACATAGTTTTCCCCATCCATTGTCGCCATTTTGAGGTTACCTTTCACTATTATTTCAAGAGAAAAACCAATAATCACTTTTCATGTTTTACTTGTTTTAAGAATAAACTTTTTACGTTTTTGGCCATTATCTGGGCCCATAACCTGATAAAGTTTTAGTTTTTATTTAAAGAATAAAGAGTTGAGGAGGGAAACTCACAAATAAAACGATTTTACATACCAACTGCGTTTTAATCACCATGACAGTGCTGCCACCATAGTTGTTCAAACAAATGAATAATTTTGACATTACAATAGAAATAGTACAAAATATAGTTTTACATGAATTATTATATTCCAACACTTTCTGGATTTGCTTTATATTACTTTCCAGGATAAATTCATCTATTTTTTTGTTCAGATCATCATTGTGGATTATAACCATGCTGTTTCCTTTGTCAGCTTTTGTGAATGTTAGATTGTGAGTTTTTGCCTTTTCTTTTATGGAGAGTAAAGTTTTTTCCTCTGTTAATGTGGGGTAGTGATGACTTTGGTTGGACTTTTTTATGATTTTTAGTGCTTCATGTCTCACTTGATCCTGCTCATCTGAGGTAATTTTTTGGATGTTAGTTTCTACATCTATTGCTTCATTTAGTTTTGATTTTTGATTTTGTTTTTTCATGTTATATTTTAGCCCCTTATTCAATAATTTTATCTCATTGTTGTCAAATGATATTTGTGTCAGGTTTACTGTTCTAGGATGGAATTTTTGTGTTGTGGTGAACAATTTTTCTTTTGGGGTTAGGTTTGCAATTTTTCTATAATGATTTTCCTGAATTTTCTTCAATTTGTGTTCTACCCATGAGTTTGTATGGTTAATAATCTCTAATACAATGTGCTCTTTGTATTCGTGGGCTATTTCCAGGTGTAACCTATACAGTTTTTATACAGTAATTATAATTTTTCTAGTTAATTCTCTCCTTTCATGAGATTTACTCAAAAAATTCATCACAGTACCTAGTAAATCGAATGAAAGTGAAAGAAACTTCTACAATGTATTTATGTGACATAATACTCGATAATATTTCAAGGCCTGAACTTAGATTACCTATTTCCAGAACTGAAACAATATTTGTTGCATCACTTTGCAGCACGTTCAAGAGAGGCAATGAATGAAGCTGTTCGTAACAACGAATTGTATTTGTTCGATCTCAGATCAAAGATTAAGATTTTCATTGACAATTGCCACTTTAGTCATCAAAACAAACAGAACAAACTCAGATTTGAATTTCGGTTTTTATTTTTCAATCTGTGCATGTCCATGCTATAATGAATCCTCTTCCTCTTCTGAATTGTATGGAGGGTTAAGTGTAAGAGAGGGCCGGCGCCCTTACTTCGCCCTCCTAGGTTTTTAAAAGGCAGCAATTCAATTTAATTCAATTCTTCCTCTTCCTCTTCCTTTTCTTCTTTAGCTTCAATCATTTGATTGGTAGGCAGCTTTCCATCGTTTTCTGTCCAGAGCTGTACTTTTCAGTTGGATGTAGCTCTGGATCCCTAGAACCTTGGTAACTTGCTTCAGATATTGTAGCCGGGGTCTTCCACGAGCCCTTTGTTCAATTATTATACCTTCCAGTATTTTCAACGTGAATTTGTTGTGTCTAAATACATGGCCAAGCCAAGAATGCCGTCTGTCCTTCAAAATAAGCTAGGCTTAAGCCGGCTTAGTGGCTTACTAGGCTTAAGTGCCTAGTGACTACTTTTTTCAAGCTTCCGCGTTTCTTCAATGCATCTTCTGTTATTCTGCAGTTCCCGGTTATCAATCACTTTGCTGTTTGCTTGAACCTGTTATCGACAATAATAGGTGATCAATCACTATGATATTTGCCAGGCACGGCCCTAGGGACTTTGCCGCCCTGGGCGAGATCGGCAACTGCCGCCCCCCCCCGCAAGTATCCCGTCTTTAATTGTTAATCCCGGGTTCCACCCCTCCTTGAGCGATCGCCTAACGCCGGTTACACATTGGGCGGTTTCTGCCGGGGCGGTAATTTCGCCGTCGCCGTCGTTCGAGCAGTAGTCTATGGACTTGAATGGAAGCTTACACACTGGGCGGCAGAAACGCCGCGCGGCTATATTGCCGTTGGCGGCAGCTGTGCAGCCGTCCACTGCCACTGCGGCTGGCGGTGTTTTGCTGCTCTTGTCTAGGCAGTGGCGTACGTCACCAAATGGGCGTTAACACATTTGGCGGTTGTCTACCGTCGCCGCTGATCAGTCGTCTTTCCCAGTTGCTCCAAGTCAGAGGTCTTTGAAAATCAGCCTTTTAATTTGTGTCTTGTTGTAAAGTTTGTAAGTTGTTTATAACATTTATTTATTGTTTTAAGTGTTTGTGGTTGACGAGTGTGAGAAAATGAGTAAGTTAATAGAAAATGAGTTGTTAATATCATTTGTAGAACAGAGGCCAGTTTTGTGGGACAAAACCTTCGACATATTTAAGGATCGAGGTGCAACAAGGAATGCGTGGAAGGAAGTGTGTATGGTGATTAGGGGGGATTTTGAAACTCTGGATGACAAGAAAAAACTGTAATATGTTGTATATCGCTCGCTGTCGATTTAATAAAAACGTTCATTTCAATGAATCCAAGCAAGGCGATTTCTCTGCTGTCTTCTTTTCCTTCGACGGCACAACAAAAGTGGTAAAAGTTGTTGCCTTTCCATTTTAAGTTAAACACTTAATAATATATACTTTTGAAAAATGTGCAAAATACAATTAACTGAACACTCATGATACAGTGAAGTCAAAACACATTTGCGATGAAGAACTATAACAATTATTTTGGCTACTGATCATACGTGGCGGTAATTTTGCCGCTCGATGTTTGGCGGTATTTTTTCCGCTGAATGTGTAAGCTTGACTTTTTTTTCGAGGCTGCGACTGCAGTTTCGCCGCCGCGGCAGAAACCGCCCAGTGTGTAACCAGCGTTACTATTGTGTCTCCGCTGTGATGCGACACCACAGAGTCTCAGTGAACTCTAAAAATTATGTTTAACACTATTTATTGACATTTAAACAAATATTTGACAATTATAAATATTGGGGAACAGTAAAGTCCAGTCAATATAGACATAAAAATGGGGGTTTGCTTGCAATTTATATCGTAGTTCTGATTTTTTAATATTTTATTTGGATACATGAGAGAGGTTCAGAACCAAATTCTTCATGTAAAATTCCCTTGTGCTAATACAGAGTGGCCCAAAAAGTTCGTATTTTAGGTTCATTTTCCAGTTTTCAGCTATTTCCGGCAAAATCAGTGATCGGGCAGAAAAATTTGCTCTTTGCCTTTTTTAAGATCATAAAATTCTGAATGAAATGAGATCATTCGGAACTCTCTATCTCCAATGAGTACTGAGTACTGAGTCCAATGAATACTGATTTTTCAAATATGAGCGATATTTTAAGGAAAAAATCAATTTTGATCATATTTAGTATTTGATCAACAATATATCCCGATTACAATCTAGATGTAAAATTCAAAATCCCTCTGGGCATTTTTAGCTTCAACCATCATCACCATCTATATTGTCCTCACAGTGATATTTCGCACAATGATACAAGCTCATGAGATGATGTTCTATTTCTATGAGAATCAACCGTTAGTTGCACTTAATTTCAGTATTTCCTAGTGGATAGGCGCGCGAGGACACGATCAAGGATCGCTTAAGGATCAAGCTATCAAAATGAAAAAGTTTTCTTTTTTCAATCATTACTTTCTGAGACATGAGCGCCTAAAGTTTAAAATTTTGGGACAGAACATTTCAAATTCGGTACGAGATGAATCCATAAAATTCAAAGGATAAATTCTTCATGGTATTTTTGATTTAATAAAACATAAATTTTCTGAAAATCTCAATTTTTAAGAAAGTTTTTCAATTTACTAAAAATGACCAAAAATAGTGTTAAGTTGAGTTTTTTTTTTGTAAATTGAATAACTTTTTCAAAAATTGATATTTTCAGAAAATGTTTCAAAATTTTCTTGTTTTATTCAATCAACAATACCATGAAGAATTTATCTCTTACCGAATTTGAAATGTCCTGTCCCAAAAATTTAAACTTTAGGCGTTGATATCTCAAAAAGTAATGATTGGAAGAGAATGTTTTCCTAAGAAAACTTTTTCATTTTGATATATACCGGTACATATCGAAAAACTTTGAAAAATATCACCAGTACAAGAAAGTTTATTTTTAGCCTTTGCACAGCCTTAAGACGTGGACTGCAACATAGTATTAGGCCTACTTAACTTGCTAAGTAATTAGAACTACAATTTCTACAAGTTTGTTCAACACACCTGTTTAATTAAGTAGAACTCGTCTGACCTTTGCAATTCCTTCACCAATTCTTCAAGATCTGGGGACTGAACCATTTTATGTCCGCTAGACCACTCAGACGTTCCTGGGACATTGTTGATATTAGAAAAGTCTTCATTAGCTCGAGGTTGAAAAACTTCTTATATAATTTTACCATTCACATTTGATATTATGAATTTATTATGTATTTGTATTTTAAAATTCTCCGTTCCTTTAAATTTGCCGCCCCCAAAACCTGCCGCCCTGTGCGGCCGCCCGGTCCGCCCACCCCTGGGGCCGGGCCTGCTATTTGCTTAAACCTATTATCGACAAAATACATAAGCCTCCAAACACAGATGGAGTCATTTGATTGATCCAAAGACTGCAGAGGTGAACTGACAGAGGTGATCAACTGACTGTAAAGAGGTGAGGAACTCACTTTCCAGTCAAATTGGAATAGAGTCATTGAACAAATCAATGTTGACAATGCAACAGATATTTTCATAAAATCGGTTCAAAGCATAATTTCTGAAAAATCACATGAAATAAAAGTATCCTCTAGAAATACTCAACTCAAATCATGGATAACTGGTGGATTCTATTCGTCAGCGTGATAAACTTAGAAAAAAACTCTCCTTAGAAATGAGTTTACTCAAAATAGAAATATGCTAAATTCTGCAATCAAATGAGCCAAGTATATCTGTTACAAAAACAAAGTTCAGGAGGCCTACATGAATGCTTCAATTGATTTGGCAAAAATAAATAGCTGGTTTAACCACAATAGCCAGACAGTAAATGTGGAAAAAACTTAGTTCATGCTAATAGTTAATCAAGCTAATGCAGGCTCACTAACACAAACGATTCATTCTTGTGATGATCTCAGGTCTGATGGATTGTAGTATAATTTTGAGCATAACGTTGATCATTATAAAAATACCTGGGCGTTGTCTTGGATTCCAGGATGGATACTTATCATGTTATTAGAATGTCCTATTCCACCCTCTAGGTTTCCTAATAATTGCGAAGTATTGCTACGACGCGGACTAGCTACAGCCGGTATGGGTCGGGGTCGGTGACCGTACTGACTGGTGGAGATACCGGACCTACACTTCTCCCTCTATCCTGATTCTTTACCCTCTGCTTCTTTCGCGAGATTTCTACTTTCAGGGGAAGAGTGTTTGCCCGTGGCGTTACTGGCCGATTCGGCCCTCGGCCTTTGGAATACAGGGTGGGTGTTAAGGGATATTAAGATAACCCTACACAAGGAGACGGATCTGACTATCAGATCCCTACCAATAATTATATTTATAAAGGTAGTACGCAATCTGAACCAACTGCGAATTGACGGCGAGCAAGCTGTACCTGCAAGCCCGGGATGTGGTTTTTCTATGGGGTTTAAGGTGAGAGCTATGGGGTAAAGGTATGACGGAACTATGGAGTTAGTAGTATTTGAGATGTGGTCAAATAGGGCACGGTATAGGGTGTAAGCTATAGAGAATAGGGTGCAGGGTATGAGGTATACGGTATAGGGTATAGGGAACAGAGAATCAATAATAAGATTATTATTCTCTACAGCAAATAATATCTGCTCAATAATCCGCAATCTGAGAATTGCGCTCTAGCTCTTAGCAGGCTGGACCTGCTAGCTAAACATAGTATATCTATTTCAATTTTATGATAATTAAAGTTTGGAGGATGAGGTTTCGGGTGTCGGATTTCTGAAACGCGAGCCTGCAGCTGCAAAAGGATTTTCAGCAATTCTGAAACTACTAAACAGGATTTCCGCGCTAATCTGGTGACTGCGCGCCGGTTATTAAGGGCCAATCTGTGACTGCCCTTAAGGGTATGGGAATCGCTCTCAATCGTCCGAAACGCTTTTAAATCAATAGTCAGTATGTCGACTATTATGAGAGGATGGGGAAAGGTTTACAAAGATTCTCCTAAGCTTCTCGCTGGTCTGAGGACCGCGACTGGGTCGATCCCTAATCTGTGACTGAGATCCTGCTCTACACAAGGTTTCCTACACCTCTCGCTGGTCTGAGGACCGCGACGGGAACGATCTCTAGTCTGGAACTGAGATCTCGCGCTAAACAGGGTAGGAAAAATTAAGAGGAAGAAAGAGAGAGGATGCCGCAGTCTAGGAACTTCGGCAAGGGAGTACTCAAGCTCTACCTGAGAGCTGGTAGGATTATAGAATAGGGAAAGTTAAGAGAGAGACAGAGAAAGGATGCCGCAGTCTGGGGACTTCGACAAGGACGTTCTCAAGCTGTACCTGAGAGCAGGAAGCGTTGCAGTCTGTGACTTCAACAAGGACGTTCTCAAGCTGTACCTGAGAGCAGGAAGCGTCGCAGTCTGGGAACTTCGACAAGGACGTTCTCAAGCTGTACCTGAGAGCAGGAAGTGTTGCAGTCTGTGACTTCAACAAGGACGTTCTCAAGCTGTACCTGCGTGCTAGAAGGATTATAGAATAGGGAAAGTTAGGAGAGAGAAAGAGAAAGGATGCCGCAGTCTAGAAACTTCGGCGATGAAGTCCTCAAGCTGTACCTGAGAGCTAGAAGGATTATAGAATAGGGAAAGTTAAGAGAGAGAAAGAGAAAGGATGCCGCAGTTTAGAAACTTTGGCGATGAAGTCCTCAAGCTGTACCTGAGAGCTAGAAGGATTCTAGAATAGGGAAAGTTAAGAGAGAGAAAGAGAAAGGATGCCGCAGTCTAGAAACTTCGGCGAGGAAGTCCTCAAGCTGTACCTGAGAGCTAGAAGGATTATAGAATAGGGAAAGTTAAGAGAGAGGAAAAGGATTGGGCTTTTCCTACTTGGAATTACAGCAAGTCAGAAACTGCCAAGCGAATTTAAAATACAGGGCCACTCTATAGTATGAAAACTAAGCAAGGAAAACTTACCATAAATGATAATAATCTCTCTACAAGGATAAAAATTAATCGAGAAAACTTTTCTCAAAAAGAACAGGGATTTTCCCACAAGAATAAAAATTAATTGAGAAAAACTTTTCTTAAAAAGGACAGGGATTTCCCTACAAGAATAAAAATTCAATGGAGAAGAATTACTCTTTCAACTGAAGGCCATCTTACTACAGAGAAGGAAAAATATACGGACTACCAGTCCTGACATACAATTACCTGAATCGACGTGGATACTGATACGGAGAATAGCGAACCGATCCTCACTTCCCGTATTAAACTTAAACGTCGTGAAGCGACAGAGTCGAGACTTAAGAATTAAGCCCACAAAAATAATCTGCTATAAGAGTCTAGCTAAATTTCCCACTCAACTATTTGTAGCACAAACTTGAGATCCCTTACAGGTTTCAAACCAAGGATAACACGTTCACTCCCAGTGATACGAATTAAGGAAAAATAGCTGACAAGAAAGACAAACCCACAGGGGAATTCCAACTCCGAGTTGCCCAGAACTCGTCCTACAATATTCTATGTTAACACAAAATAGAATAATTCTCCTATAAATAATTAGTATCGGGAACGTCGTAAGGAGAGGAGATTCGCGACCCGATCTCACGCTCAACCACCGAACAACTGCTTCTCTCCCAGGTCTTCTTGAAGCAGCACCGGGTCGCTGAAAATTAGGAGGCCGGGGGAAAAGAGAATGCCGACCAATGGGAGTCTGAAAAGACGATCACGCCACTGGTCATGTGACAGGGTTTGAATCCACTAGTGCTGATGCTAAGGGTGCAGCTAATGATGACAATGATACTAATTGCTACACTAAATCAGGCCGGTAAACAATATTTCTCACCAGAAATTACAAGAAGAATGATACCGACTCAACTCGGTAGTCGCTTATCTTTTTGATGATACGGATGCTGCTAATGCAATACAAAATACGAGAACGCTCAGAGTGGTAAACAAGATCTGGAAATTTCTGGTTATGATGAATCTGTTGCTGATGATTTATAAGGGTTGGCGACGATGATGATGATGGGCATACACTACTACAAGTCCAACAAGATATATCTGGAAGTCGACTCTATTCTTATTCTAAAACAGAATAAATTCGCTAATTTTACACTAGACGACGGCTCTCCATCCGTCACAAAAATTCACTTTGTGACAATGTGGACCCGGTTGCCAGGGTGACTGTTTTAGCAACAAACGTTTACAAGTGAATAACTATTTGGAGTTTTATGATGAACGTTCAAAATTGATGTATATTATTCTTATCTTGTTCAATATTGTAAACTCTTAATGAATAATGTGTTATTTACAAAAGCAAATTTACAACATTAGTATCAGAAGTGGGATATAATCCATAATGAAATTGTGCTAAAAGTTTGTTACACTAGAAAAAGTTTTGCATGAAAATGCGAGCAAGATTAAAAATGGGGATGGAAGCACTCAATGGGTTGGTAAATTCGCTCAAAGGAGGTTTGCTGGAATCTGTATCTAATATGGGACACAACTTGTCACAGGAAATCGAGGAAAATTTTCAAATAGTCTGAGATTGTTTATGTTAGTGTTGATGGGGGAAAATAAAAGATGATGGATGACCAGAAGAATCATGGTCGTTGGTTTTTGCTCTGAACTCTGATGAGCCTTTTAGATTGACTCTGAGATTTATGTTTAACATTTTTAATGTGACAAAGGTGATAGTGATTTACTTACATGGGATTCTGATCACGTTGAGAGGCTTACTAGAGATACAGGTGATTGGAGTCAATGTTCTTGTAACCTGGTCTGACTGATTTAAAAATTTTATGGATTTTAAAACAAGATTTTATTAATTTTATCTTCTTGAAACCGCTCTCCTGGTGACAAATGATTTTGTCGGAGAAGGCTAAGTTGTTGAAATTGTGCTAGACCCTGAGATCTGCGGATTTTTATCTGATCAATGATGTGATCCTAATTCTAGTGGTTTGAGGGTCTTGGAATAAAAAACATAGATATGCGGTTGACTGACTGCTCTTATAATAATGATAATAATATAGAGAATATTACAAGATACATCTTTACATGGATAATCTAATAATCAATCTGTCTTTAAGAGACCGAATACACATGTCTTTAAGAGACCAAATACAATATGTCTTTAGAGGCAAAATCTGATATTGTAGTGGGGGTATCAAGTACTTATCTAAGATCTGTCGTCCTTGAGTCCGGTGTCCAAAGGGTGGTGGATGAGGAAGAAGGGCTATGGCCTCCAGGCATCGGGCTAGTGGCGTCAGATCGAAGATCGTCTTTCAGCCCCGCACGGCAAGGTCAGATGTCCGATATCACCGGCCATCTCGGTCGGCGAATTCGTAAGCCCTCGTTCGACAGCAAGGCATATTTACAGCACGATCCTCGAATGAGTATTCAAGAATACACACACACACACACACACACACACACACACACACACACACACACACACACACACACACAAACCTGCAACACAAGTCACAACTACTTAGTAATGCTAGAATAAATAACATACTAAATATTGTATTCAATGAATGATTTCTCAAGAAATCATCTAATGATACAATACATACAATTTACATTAGATATAAAATTAGAGGAATATTATAGGTTTTAATTTATTGTAGAATTCGAAATCTAAGTTACAGTTGCAGTTGATGTACAACCAGTGAGTATTTCAAACTTACTCACAATTACAAAATTCCAGAGATATAAATGACTGTATCAATGAAAAATAGGAATATACTCCATTTAGTATAGCTTTCTTGTACATTAGGATATCGTCATACATCTCAGATGTAAGACTACAAAATTGAGTGAAAAATTAATTAAATTAATTGAATTATTGTTAAATCAGGGGTTGTTACTTGATACATCAAAATAAAGACAATACAACAATACTATAATACTATAAAATATTCATTACCCACCCTTAAATGGGTTTTCGACTGTCACTAATCCACAGCCTACAATAATAATAAAGTGCAGCAGTCAACCGGTCTGAATGGAAATTAACTATGCCATTAATAATTTAATAAAAGGATTAGCGATTTCAAAACTGATGGGATAAATGATTCCCAATTATATAATTTCAGTCACCAGGAGAGAATAAAAAACTGTCTGGAAAAGACATTATTGAATCAGGTCAATAAATAATTAAGCTCAGAAAACATGACTGTACTCTACAGAAGATAAAAGCGGTCTCCTGTTCAGGTCTCCAAGTCGACCTAATCAGGCTCAAAAATAGGTATCAGGGCTGGCAATATTATGCATTAGAAAATACCAAATCACAAAGGACGTGGTGGGGATGACAATAATTTCCCTCAATAGAACGAGAAAGGAATACAACTAACAAAGACAGAATACAGGAAAATTGCCTCGATCAAAGTAAAAGACTCAGCAATAGAATGGACGTTCAACTGATTTTTTATGATGATTTTACGTTTACAACAATTCTAAGTACTCTAGAAAAACGTTTGAAAACAATAGAGGATATATCAGAATTTAATTACGTAATGTGCGGGATGATATCATGAAACTACTCCGATACCGTGAGAAAATCACAACGTTAATCCAGCACTCTGATAAAATTTTATCTTGGAAAAGTTATAATTTAAAAAAAATAAATTTTCGGCACATTCTTTCTGATGGAGAATTATTCCTATCAAGTAGATGAATTGAGAATGATCTGACTGATTGTGGAATAGTTTTAATATTAAAATTTTCCAATGACAATGCCAAGATAAGAAGGGTATTTCTGTCTCTCGACCTAGAATATCAGAACATTTTCTTCAATAGACAATGCTTGAAACTGAAGGTTATATCAAATTATGTGGCAATAGCAATCAACAACACTTCTACTATTGCACAGAAGAGCATAAAAACCGCCCAGAAATTTTGGACTAAGAAGGAGATCAGTCACTGGTATAAAATAAGGATAGCTTATCTTTCTACATTTATATCCCCACATACAACTGGCAAGCAAACTACACAAGGCTGAGTGGGATTTCCTAGACAACAAATGTAGGGAACAACTTTTTAGGAGATTGAGTGAGAAAACAGTCACTCAAAACAAAAAACTGCAGAAACTTCTCAAAGATCAACATCCGACACTAAATGATAGGCCTATCATTCAACATCAACACAAGTTTGCTGATAGGGTAGCTAATTTCTCACAAGTCCAATTTTCATCCTCAGAGACAGAGTTACTAGGACGAGGTAAAAATACAGTAGTCATAGCTATTTGGATAACCAACAACTTGAACGACTAGCATGCAGCATTGATAGCAATTGGGAAGCCTCAAAGAGCATAATACTAACTAACAGATGTGCTGACATAATTCTTCAAGGAGAGACAAGGGAACTTCGACCAGATATCACAAAAACGGCAGACATCATGAAGAATTTAAAGAAGAAGATGAAAACCAATGACCTGATGATTTTGAAAGCTGACAAAGGATGCACTACAGTAATAATGGATAAGGACGAATATCTAAGTAAGGTAAACCATTTCATTGCAGATAACAATTTTATTGAGATTAACTCCAATCCCACCACCAAAATCAATAGCTTGATTAGAAATAAGTTGACCACCACCACCAAATTATTTAACTAGAAAGAAACTAAGTATCTAACAGTTATGAATCCATATCCACCTAGACTTTTTGGTCAACCTAAATTACACAAAACTAATGTTCCTATAAGACCAGTGGTATCTTTTTGTTAATTCCCCCTGCTCTAAATTAGCCCACAAACTGAATAGCACCTTTCGGTCATTAACTGGTTTTCAACCAAAGTTTAGTATTAAAAATTCATTGGAGTTGGTCAACAATATAAAGCATATTCCTGTTCTATCATCTTATAAACTTGTGTCATTTGATGTTACTAATTTATTCACTAACATTCCGGTGGGAGAAAGTCTTGAAAGAGCTGAGGAAATAATGAAAGCCTCTATAAATGATCATACTCAGAGAAGAACTGATAGGATTGATGAAGTTATGCACTCAGCATAATTATTTCAAATTTTTTTAACTAAGAGAGGGGTTGGCAATGGGGTCACCCCTCTCACCACTCCTAGCTGAATTATTTATGGATAAGTTAGAAAGTAGAATCATTGAAAATAGTCATTTCAAAGATAAAATTGTTTACTGGTTTCGATATGTTGATGATATTATTTGATTACGGAAAGGGAGTAACAGACAACTAGACAATTTTATTTCCTATCTGAATGGATTACATCAGAGTATAGAATTCACTGTAGAGGTAATGAATAAAGTGTTATTTACAAAAGCACATTTAAAACAATACTATATGGAATTCTAGCTTGGGGAGGGGCTTCCTCCTCAGTCATTGAGCCTCTTGCAGACACCCAAACATCTATTATAAAAACAATCCTAAAAAGAGACTTTAGATACCCAAAAATACAATTGTTTTCGAATTCCCCGTACTGAATGTTAGTCAGCTTTTTATTGAATCTTTGTTGATCCACATCAAAAAGGTGGCTGTACCAGATTTGTTGGGAAGCATCAGAAGAACTAGTCCAATCTCGTTATGTTCGGTGACCAACACGACTTCAAAGTTTCCAGACAATTGATTGGTATTTATTTTATCATTGATATTTTTTCTTCTCTCTTCTGAGAATCTCTGGAATCCCCGCCACTTACTGCGGTCTTCAATTATATTAAGTATTGTTTTCCTTATTGATTCTATTAATCAATCAATGTATTCCTCCATTTAAATATGCATCAGCATAATAATGATCCATTTTATCATAATGTTAATAATAGATCTACATTTTAATTATATTCTCTATTTTTTACTTCTAACTTTATAAGCAGATTAAGCTTATGTTATAACGTGGAACTCCCCCCCTACGCACAGATGGATAGTCTAGTAGGGGATCAAAAAATTTTTATATTGTATTTTCATATTCGTGTATTATCTTTTTTGAAGAATAAATAAATTGAAATTGAATTGATTTGAAATTATTCTTATTGTCTTCCAACATATCTTCGTTATCTTTCGAATGAGTGATAACTCCTTTCAGCATTCAGCACCTTAGACATCAGCATCATAGGCAAATAATTGCTTTTTCATCATGAAGACTCTTCAGTTCAGGACTTTGATTGCAATCAACATTAATTATTGTTCCAGTAGTTTTCAGAGTCTGTATAGGAATCAACAATAATTGCTAATCTATGTTCACAATCCTCATTGCAATCAATAGTGATTGTCCCCCTATTTAGATTTTTTGTAACAAGAATCAATCTTTTCATTGTTAGTCCAGTCACCATATACATTGATGCATGCAATATTTATTGTAGTTCTGATTTCTCAAATATATTATTTGGATACATTGAGAGAAGTCCAGAACCAATTTCTTCATGCCAAATTTCCTTGTGCTTGATACAGGTGGCCCAAAAACCTCGTATGTTCTTTTCATTTTCCAGTTTTCAGCTATTTCCGCAAAATCTGTTTATCGGACAAAAAAATTTTCTGTTGCTTTTTTCAGATTAAAGAATTCTGAATAAAATGATATCATTCTGAACTCTCTATCTCCAATGAGTACTGAGTTATGATTTTTCAAAAATGAGTGGAATTTGAAGAAAAAAAATCAATAATGATGACTTT
>NC_052515.1:18696830-18725910 GCF_014356525.2 Nilaparvata lugens
TGTTACTTGATACATCAAAATAAAGACAATACAACAATACTATAAAATATTCATTACTCACCCTTAAATGGGTTTTCGACTGTCACTAATCCATAGCCTACAATAAATAATAAGTGCAGCAGTCAACCGGTCTGAATGGAAAATAACTATGCCATTAATAATTAATAAAAGGATTAGCAATTTCAAAACTGATGGGATAAATGATTCCCAATAATATAATTTCAGTCTCCAGGAGAGAATAAAAAACTGTCTGGAAAAGACATTATTGAATCAGGTCAATAAATAATTAAGCTTAGAAAACATGTCTGTACTATACAGAAGATAAAAGTGGTCTCCTATTCAGGTCTCCAAGTCGACCTAATCAGGCTCAAAAATAGGTTCAAAATCAGGGCTGGCAATATTATGCATTAGAAAATACCAAATTACAAAGGACGTGGTGGGGACGACAATAATTTCCCTCAATAGAACGAGAAAGGAATACAACTAACAAAGTATATTTTTCAGAAAGACTTTTCATAAAAATTTCATAAACTTTTCATTTCTTTCAATATTTGTATTAAATATTCATTTTTAAATTGTTTCACTTGTATTATGTGTTAAGAGAGCAATTATGGGATATTATCCTTGTGCTCTCATATGTATCTCAAATAAATAAATAAATAAATAAATAAAGACAGAATACAGGAAAATTGCCTCAATCAAAGTAGAAGACTCAGCAATAGAATGGACGTTCAACTGATTTTTTATGATGATTTTGTGTTTACAACAATTCTTAAGTACTCTAGGAAAACGTTTGAAAACAATAGAGGAAATATCAGAATTTAATTATGTAATGTGCGGAATGACATCATGAAACTACTCCGATAACGTGAGAAAATCACAACGTTAATCCAGCACTCTAATAAAATTTTATCTTGGAAAAGTTATAATTTAAAAAAAATAAATTTTCGGCACATTCTTTCTGATGGAGAATTATTTCTATCAACTAGATGAATTGAGAATGATCTGACTGATTGTGGAATAGTTTTAATATTAAAATTTTCCAATGACAATGCCAAGATAAGAAGGGTATTTCTATCTCTCGACCTAGAATATCAGAACATTTTTCTTCAATAGACAATGCTTGAAACTGAAGGTTATATCAAAGTATGTGGCAATAGCAACCAACAACACTTCTACTATTGCACAGAAGAGCATAAAACCCGCCCAGAAATTTTGGATTAAGAAGGAGATCAGTCACTGGTATAAAATAAGGGATAGCTTATCTTTCTACATAAGGAAACTATGCCAGGAGGTGTTATTCTCCACATACAATTGGCAAGCAAACTACACAAGGCTGAGTGGGATTTCCTAGACAACAAATGTAGGGAACAACTTTTTAGGAGATTGAGTGAGAAAACAGTCACTCAAAACAAAAAACTGCAGAAACTTCTCAAAGATCAACATCCGACACTAAATAATAGGCCTATCATTCAACATCAACACAAGTTTGCTGATAGGGTAGCTAATTTCTCACAAGTCCAATTTTCATCCTCAGAGACAGAGTTACTAGGACGAGGTAACAAATACAGTAGTCATAGCTATTTGGATAACCAACAACTTGAACGACTAGCATGCAGCATTGATAGCAATTGGGAAGCCTCAAAGAACAAAATACTAACTAACAGATGTGCTGACATAATTCTTCAAGGAAAAAGACAAGGGAACTTCGACCAGAGATCACAAAAACGGCAGACATCATGAAGAATCTAAAGAAGAAGATGAAAACCAATGACCTGATGATTTTGAAAGCTGACAAAGGATGCACTACAGTAATAATGGATAAGGACGAATATCTAAAGGACTCGCCACACCAAGCTCGCCAGTACCGCCGAGGTAGTACCGCTGGTGGTAGTTTTCTCGGCTGAGCACACCAGTGCTAGCGGTAGTCTCCGAGTAGTGAGTCTAGTAGTGGGGGGAGGGCGTGACTACAGCACTCAGCACTGTACTCGGCAACTCAAGAGTATTACACCTCTTCGAATTGCCTGCCATGTATTCAGGTTGAGCGCGCCACACTGAGCTCGCTTTGTCCGCCGTACTACCTCTCAGCGAACTTTTGTTGAATCGCCTAGCAGGCGGTCGTAGGTGGTAGTGCGCCGTACTACCGCCGCGGTAGCGAAATCGGTGTGGCGCGATCAACCTGAATACATGGCTAGCGATTTTTAAAAACTTTGCTACCGCCGCGGTAGCGAGCTTGGTGTGGTGTGCCCTTAGTAAGGTAAATCATTTCATTGCAGATAACAATTTTATTGAGATTAACTCCAATCCCACCACCAAAATCAATAGCTTGATTAGAAATAAGTTGACCACCACCACCAAATTATTTAACTAGAAAGAAACTAAGTATCTAACAGTTATGAATCCATATCCACCTAGACTTTTTGGTCAACCTAAATTACACAAAACTAATGTTCCTATAAGACCAGTGGTATCTTTTGTTAATTCCCCCTGCTCTAAATTAGCTCACAAACTGAATAGCACCTTTCGGTCATTAACAGGTTTTCAACCAAAGTTTAGTATCAAAAATTCATTGGAGTTGGTCAACAATATAAAGCATATTCCTGTTCTATCATCTAATAAACTTGTGTCATTTGATGCTACTAATTCATTCACTAACATTCCGGTGGGAGAAAGTCTTGAAAGAGCTGAGGAAATAATGAAAGCCTCTATAAATAATCATACACTCAGAGAAGAACTGATAGGATTGATGAAGTTATGCACTCAGCATAATTATTTCAAATTTAACAATAGATTTTTTTAACAAAGAGAGGGGTTGGCAATGGGGTCACCCCTCTCACCACACCTAGCTGAATCATTATGGATAAGTTAGAAAGTAGAATCATTGAAAATAGTCATTTCAAAGATAAAATTGTTCACTGATTTCGATATGTTGATGATATTATCTGATTACGGAAAGGGAGTAACAGACAACTAGACAATTTTCTTTCCTATCTGAATGGATTACATCAGAGTATAGAATTCACTGTAGAGGTAATGAATAAAGTGTTATTTACAAAAGCACATTTACAACAATACTATATGGAATTCTAGCTTGGGGAGGGGCTTCCTCCTCAGTCATTGAGCCTCTTGCAGACACCCAAACATCTATTATAAAAACAATCCTAAAAAGATACTTTAGATACCCAAAAATACAATTGTTTTTCAAATTCCCCGTACTGAATGTTAGTCAGCTTTTTATTGAATCTTTGTTGATCCACATCAAAAAGGTGGCTGTACCAGATTTGTTGGGAAGCATCAGAAGAACTAGTCCAATTTCGTTATGTTCGGTGACCAACACGACTTCAAAGTTTCCAGACAATTGATTGGTATTTATTTTATCATTGATATTTCTTCTTCTCTCTTCTGAGAATCTATGGAATCCCCGCCACTTACTGCGGTCTTCAATTATATTAAGTATTGTTTTCCTTATTGATTCTATTAATCAATCAATGTATTCCTCCATTTAAATATGCATCAGCATAATGAATGATCCATTTTATCATAATGTTGATAATAGATCTACATTTTAATTATATTCTCTATTTTTTACTTCTAACTTTTATAAGCAGATTAAGCTTATGTTATAACGTGGAACTCCCCCCCCCTACGCACAGATGAATAGTCTAGTAGGGGGATCAAAAAATGTTTTATATTGTATTTTCGCATTCGTGTATTATGTTTTTTGGAGAATAAATAAATTGAAATTGAATTGATTTGAAATTATTCTTATTGTCTTCCAACAATATCTTCGTTATCTTTCGAATGAGTGATAACTCTTTTCAGCATTCAGCACCTTAGACATCAGCATCATAGGCAAATAATTGCTTTTTCATCATGAAGACTCTTCAGTTCAGGACTTTGATTGCAATCAACATTAATTATTGTTCCAGTAGTTTTCAGAGTCTGTATAGGAATCAACAATAATTGCTAATCTATTGTTCACAATCCTCATTGCAATCAATAGTGATTGTCCCCCTATTTAGATTTTTTGTAACAAGAATCAATCTTTTCATTGTTAGTCCAGTCACCATATACATTGATGCATGCAATATTTATTGTAGTTCTGATTCTCAAATATATTATTTGGATACATTGAGAGAAGTCCAGAACCAATTTCTTCATGCCAAATTTCCTTGTGCTAGATACAGGTGGCCCAAAAACCTCGTATTTTCTTTTCATTTTCCAGTTTTCAGCTATTTCCGCAAAATCTGCTAATCGGACGAAAAAATTTTCTGTTGCTTTTTTCAGATTAAAGAATTCTGAATAAAATGATATCATTCTGAACTCTCTATCTCCAATGAGTACTGAGTTATGATTTTTCAAAAATGAGTGGAATTTGAAGAAAAAAATCAATAATGATGACTTTTAGTTTTTGATCAACAATATCTTCCGATTTTTACCATTTAGATGTATGATTATTCAAAATCCCTCTGGACGTACTTTTAAGCTCTACAATCTGAGATCAGGTAGAACGCTCTATCTCATATAGATTTCCAGGCACACCTGACAACAATGCTGAAAAAACACATAATTTTCAGCTGTAACCATCATCACCAACAACATTGCCCTCACATTCATATTTCGCACATTGACATAAGTATATGAGATTATATTCTATGATAGTCACCCATTAGATGCACTCCATTTCAGTATTTAATAGAGGAGAGGCGTGCATAAGGACATCTCAAGGACCAAAATTTCAAACACTCATAACTTTTGACACAATGCTCGGACCTCATCATAATACACTTAATTCTTTTCAGCTTGTCAAGGCGGTTCAAAATCATGCATTATAAGTGAAATTAGATTGAAAAACGGAAATAAATGGAAAATGAACCGAAAATAGGAGGTTTTTGGGCCACCTGTATCCAGTACAAGGAGATTTTGCATGAAGAAAATGGGTCTGGACTTCTCTCATGTATCCACATAATATATAAAATCAGAACTACAATATAATGCAAGCACACCCCCTTTTTTATGTCTATATTGAATGGACTATGTATCAAGCTACAACATTGATATTTATATCATATTCCATCTAGTTTTGTTCATGACATTTAAAAAAATTTCCATAGATAAATTCAAGATTTGGTTTCAGATAGTATGCTCACTTTTGCAGTTATACTGACCTTTGCCAGTATATTATGCGGACTATTACAGGAGAAACTTTCAAATTGAAGAAATAGAGTTAGCCTTTGAGGTAATAAAATCAAATCAAATTATAGTTAAATCAAAATAATCTCCTACTCGAAGGTGTTTCGTATTTAGTATTATTATTTATTGTAGCTTGAGAGTCCTAAGCTGATTCATATAATGTAATTGCCGCCAGCCCTCGACTTGTTTCTATTGGTTACTCTAATTTCCACATCCAAATGAAGAGTAAAAGTCTTTGAGGGAGACTGAATAAATAAGGAAAGATGGCGATTGGGATAAGAGAAGCAACATAACTGAAGTTACAAAAACTTTTGGTTGAAAGCCAACTTCAACTTGAAGTTGGAAAATGGACTAAAACTTGACCCTAACCAAACTCAGCCCATAATAATTGGATATTCAAGATTAGTTAGATCAGCGCTGTCAAAACTAAATCCTCGCAGTATGATTTACTCTCATAGTAGTAAGCCCATATTGACAGTTCAATCTTGAAGCTACCTGATCAAATACTCCAAGAATACTAAATCATCGAACGACTATTTATACCAAATCTTCCATTGTTAGCAGTTGTTGTGCATGGAATGCACTCTCAAATCCTATTAGGTCAACAGAGAGGCGAGCGGGCTTCACTCGTTCATTGAAGAATTTACCTGTTAGATAAAATAGCTGAAACTGTCTAACCCTAGAGCAACATGACATTCAGATTAAACCTTAATCCTTGACAGAATCCAAAGTTAGGGCAGTGGACTGTAAATGATAGTTGTTATTAATATCTACAAATAAATCTTTGAATTCTGTGTATAAAAATACTGATAGCTTGAAGTGTGGTAAGTACGCCAATAAAAGACCAAATGAGTCAACAAGATAAGATTTAATAATAATAAAATAATAATAGGCAGATGGCCACATACAAAAACAATTGTAAGTAGGTTGAGTCGAAAGATCTTGGGATAATTACAACATGTGATAAAAAACGTAGAGAAATACAAAATTTAAATGAAATTAGGTCAATGACCATTGAAGCCTGACAATAATCGAAAAGGTAATATTAATGATACCTGAATTGCGAATATAAATTGAGTGCTATAATGAAAAGTTATTGCTGCAAAGTTCAATCTTAATGATTTACAAAAGGAATAATAATAAATGACAATAAGCTGTAGATAGTGCTCAACAAATAGAATACATTAAAATATAGGCGGCATAGGCCTTCAGTAAATTGAATGTCAAGTTAGACATCAATTGAACAATTAATAGGCGTCGGTGGGCTCAGTGAATTGAATGTCAAGATAGACATCAATAGATCAATTAATAGGCGTCAGTGGCCTCAGTGAATTGAATGTCAAGATAGACATCAATAGATCAATTAATAGGCGTCGGTGGCCTCAGTGAATTGAATGTCAAGATAGACATCAACAAAACAATTAATAGGCGTCAGTGGCCTCAGAATATCACTTGTAAAGCCAAGGGTAGCTGTCAAATCCAATGAAAATAGTTGTTAATATTGAGTACAATTATATAGGCGGCATAGGCCTTCAGTGATTTGAATGTCAAGATAGACATCAACAAAACAATTAATAGGCGTCAGTGGCCTCAGAATATCACTTGTAAAGCCAAGGGTAGCTGTCAAATCCAATGAAAATAGTTGTAATATTGAGTACAATTATATAGGCGGCATAGGCCTTCAGTGATTTGAATGTCAAGATAGACATCAACAAAACAATTAATAGGCGTCAGTGGCCTCAGAATATCACTTGTAAAGCCAAGGGTAGCTGTCAAATCCAATGAAAATAGTTGTTAATATTGAGTACAATTATATAGGCGGCATAGGCCTTCAGTGATTTGAATGTCAAGATAGACATCAACAAAACAATTATGTAATACATACGTAAATTAAAAAAGAATAGAACGATTTACGTAACCTGAATAAAATTTTGAAGAGGAGATGCAGCCAGGCAGACAGGCAAGGAATCCGCAATACCCAAAGGAACAGGACATCAGCAAGCAATGATGTGATCTGGCCATGCGATGACAAGAATGGAAGCGTCCACCACAGCAGGCAAATCCCCCAGTGGAAATGTGAACAGGAGCATGTAGAATTCCAAACGAATAATCCGACCTTCAAGTTGTGGAATTTTTAGAATGATTTCCAAACGGTAAAGATGATGAACTTGAAAGTTTGAGTTACACGAGGTGAAGCCAATTGTTAGAAGAATGGCAATTGAAGCCCACACGAGGTTGTGAACTTGACAAAGTTTATCAGCATAAATATGTGAAGAAATCGATGAATAGTTGAATCACAATTGAAGAATAGAATAAACGAATTAATTTGAAGGAGTAATTCACACTTTAAAAACGTTCCGTAGATCGGATAAATAGCGATAAACGCCCACACGAGGTTGCAATTTTGACAAAGTTTATCAGAGTAAATAAGTGAAGAAATCGATGAATAATTGAATCACAATTGAAGAATAGAATAAACGAATTAATTTGAAGGAGTAATTCACACTTTAAAAACGTTCCATAGATCAGATAAATAGCGATAAACGCCCACACGAGGTTGCAATTTTGACAAAGTTTATCAGAGTAAATAAGTGAAGAAATCGATGAATAATTGAATCACAATTGAAGAATGGAATAAATGAATTAATTTGAAGGAGTAATTCACACTTTGAAAACATTCTGTAGATCAGATAAATAGCGATAAATGCCCACACGAGGTTGCAATTTTGACAAAGTTTATCAGAGTAAATAAGTGAAGAAATCGATGAATAATTGAATCACAATTGAAGAGTAGAATAAACGAATTAATTTGGAAGAATAATTCACTTTTAAAAACGTTCCGTAGATCAGATGAATAGCGAAAAACGCCCACACAAGGTTGCAATTTTGACAAAGTTTATCAGAGTAAATAAGTGAAGAAATCGATGAATAATTGAATCACAATTGAAGAGTAGAATAAACGAATTATTTGGAAGAATAATTCACTTTTAAAAACGTTCCGTAGATCAGATGAATTTGGATGAAAAGTTTAGACTGGGCACGAGATGTGCACACACCGACTAGACTCCATTGAAAGACAAGAGCTAGCTAAAGGCACTAGCAACAAAAAAGGGAAGGCGGAAATGTCAGCCATGAACGTGAAACGTTTACAAACGTTTGGTGAAAAAGTAGCAAATATCTAGAAAGTAAGATACCTAAAGACAAAATAAATTCCAAAAAATCGAATAGTACAAATATTAAAATTGCAACGGCAAAAAACACGACGAATAATGCGAATAATATAGGAAACCAACTTGATTAAAGCAGTGCCGTAGAACCGTGACTGTGACGTCACCAGACAGCGCAGACGGAAAATGACGACATGATGTCTACGTAGTAACGGAACGAGTAACAAGTGGAACCGTTCCAATAAATGCTTTGTCAGATTTAACATAAACTGGGCCCCTTGTGTCATATGGGGGTATGGCACAATAAGAAAAAATAAGAAATATGTGAAATCTGGCAAGGCAATTGGAAATTGAAAACTGGGCCCCATGTGAGAACCAGGGGGAAAACAATGAAACCTAAAAATACAAAATGAACCATAAGAGCAAGGGGATTAACTAGAATCCTCATCAATGGGAAGAGGTGCTAAACTCGAAATAGCTCTCTTAAAAGTGCCAGAGGGAGTGAGAACAGTGACAACTCGAACCTTGTCGTCCTTACCGGGATGAACTTCAGTAATGCGCGCCAGCTTCCAAGTGGACTGCGCGGAACCAGGATCCTTCAAGATGACAACTGTACCGACCTTCAAATTTTCACAATTGTTTAGCCATTTGCCTTTTTTCTGAAGAGTGGTGGAGGAATGGGTCTTTTTTCTGAAGAGTGGTGGAGAAAAAGTACGAAATTTGGGGCCGCCTACACGAATGGAAATAGGACCGGCGTAATCCAAACCACAATTGTAAAAGGGAAAATTAGCCTGAACGCGGGCCGCTGGTAAACTACCCTTGATTCGCTCAGAATGAAGAGCCAAAAAACGAAAACACATTATGCAATGCCGCAATACACTTTTGATGGTGCGACGGCTGGAAGGAAACCAAAATCGTTGTCTTACACTGGCCATGGTGGCCTGCACACCAGCATGACTCAGACGACAATGGTGAGCAACAATCTATGCACGAGTGAACTTGTGATTGCTGGGCAACAATATTTGATGTTTATAATCAAATGAGGCATTTGCATTTTGCAAACGTCCACCAACTCTGAGCAGTGAATCTGAGTGAATGAATGGTGACAAGGCTTTAATAGAGCTATTAGGCAATAGCTCCTGATTTTGACGCAATGCTTTAAGTTCAGCAGAGAAGGCCTCTTCTTGAATGGATTTGAAGATACAATTTTCAGCTTCTGAAATTTCAGAGATAGCTAATTGACCAACGCGCGGAGTGACTGAATTTTGTTTCCTACAATTATGAATAAACCGTAGAACATACGCTGTTGTACGAACAATTTTGTGATAAGTTGAGCAACTATTGATTATGCCTGAGATAACATCATTACGAGAAGAAGTAGTAGCTAATACCTGAACTGATTGAGAACTGATTTCCTGAACTGATACCTGAACTGATTTCTCTAACTGATGAGAGACATCATTTGAAGTTAGAAAATTTGACATGACCCTACGGGGAGCGGCCACAGGTGAAGCGGGAAGGCACGAACAAGGTGCTGCAATAGGACGAATAGCTTTACAAGAACCAAATATGACCCAACCTAGACTGGTTTTCTGAAGAATGGGAGCGTTTTGAGCTAGATACAATCTACCAGGCTGAAGTATAGATGCGAATATGCCAGCTCCAAGTAACAAATCTACAGGGTTAGATTGATCAAACAATGGATCCTCTAATTTGAGTTCAACAGGAATTGAAATTTTAGAAAGATCAATGTTCACACTAGGAACATTAGATGATATGCTATCAACTACAATACAATTTTCTTCAACCGACCACGAACGATCAGATGAAGACAAGCAAGCTGAATGAGAAATAGATGATTTGGTCTTATTCTCACCTACACTATGAATCAAAGTGTCCGAATGCAAAGTAACAAGTGACAATTTTTCAGCCAACCTAGTTGACATCAAATTACAATCAGAGCAAGAATCTAAAAGCGCAGTTGCTTTAATAAATTCCCCACTAGAAGATTGAACCAAAACTTCGGCAGTAGGTAACAAGGGCGACAGTTGATTGCTGTTGCAAACACAGTGACGAGGTGGAGCTCATTGTGACATGAGAGTTCTTCTGAGGCTGTTCTGCATGAGAAACAGCTTGCTTAGTTGTTTCCGCACTCTGAACCATGATGGAATTCAAGACAGAATTCTTACCCTTGGAAAGAGCAAAAGATTGAGAATGAATAACATTTGAAGTTACCTTATCCTTAGAAGTAGGCTGAGTGTCTCGTGATTGAGGGTACGACCTATGAAGAACAGTGTGTGACTCTTGCCACAAAGTGTACACGATTTGTCCGAACAAACATGATTGGGTGGGAAAGGCTTGAGGCAATTATAACATAACCTTTTGTCACGGACAGCATTCCAATGATCAGTAACCTGCAACTTCAATAATTCATTACAACGATTTGGAAAATGACCAACAGAATAACAAAAACTACAAGGTGACATAGAAGAGGTAGTAACCTGCATCCTAGCTTGAACATTCGATTGATTTTGATTGAACTTTGGCTTGCTATGAGCACCAACCGAGTTGGATGTACTTTGCTGTACATTTCCTTGATGATGGTTAGCTGAGCTTGAAGCAACAGCTTCCATGATTTTGCATTGTGATTCCAAAAAATTCCAAAATTTATCAATGGTGGGAATGTTGTGTATACCAACACTCTTTTCCCATTCTCGAACAGTAGCAGTATCCAACTGCAACAACATTTTGTGCATGTACAATAAGTCCTTGATTTGGACTCCAAGTTGAAGCGCTTCGAGCGCGGTAATGTGGGACTTGCAAAAGTCAATGTATGCCCATAATGATTGCGGACAGTTATGTTTTATGGTAGGAGGAGATTCAATTGCCGTGACATGCCTGGCAGCAATTAATCTCTTATTGTCATACCTCCCCCTTAAGAGGTTCCATGCAAGCTGAAAACCATTTTCGTCAGCTTCAATGTGTTCCACTCTAGCAAGAGCTTCACCACTGAGTGATTGACAAAGATAGAAAAATTTCAATGAGTCATTAATATCATCCTGATTTCCAATAATATTGGTAAAAGCACTTGAGAATGCTTGCCATTTTGAAAGCTCCCCATTGAAGCGTGGAAGCGGAATCTGAGGCAACTGAAAATTTGCCAAATGTGAGTTTTGAGATGTTGGCCGCTGGGAAGCACCAGCATTGGCCTCATTGTTGTGTTGTCTGCTTTCAAAAGCAGTTAATGCAGCGTTTGCCTTAGAGGTAATGGAGATAAAAACTTATTAAGTATTTCAAAATGAGTTGAAGTGTCTTGTGCTTGCAACTCTGAATTCCATAACTGTTCATGGATTTTATCATACTTAATTCTAAGTGAACCTAGTTCATTTTTGACAGTCAACAATTGATGATAAGTGGCTTCAGTGTCCACAACATAATCGCTATAGCTGGTTTATGAACCAATCTATTTCGTGGTGTAAATTGTCTCTTGCATTGGAAAGAGCAGAAGGCTCAGGAGGTGAATCTTCCTCATGATCGGACATGCTTAAAAATTAACAGAAAAACCTGAGTGAATGAAACGATACCGCACTGTAGCAATGCGATTGCTGCGCCAATAAGCAACTTTGGGCACTGGTCCAGTACGCAGAGAGGCACGCCTGTGCGTATGAGGCAAGTTGTATCAAGCTTGCTGTGCGGTAAGTCAAGTAGCGAGCTCGTAAGGCGGTGTAGTTTGCCGTGTGTTGTTTTCTCAATGCGCAATAGCCGTCTGTGACCAGTTCAGTGTGGTTCAGTCTCTCAGGGTACAAGATAGTTGATAGCTGGTGCATACACGTCGCAGCGTGCTTTGAGTTGCAGCCAGTACTGAAAATTTGAAACAAGTGTGTGAATGCTTAATATCAAACAATATAAACATACAAAGGTACAATGGAATAAAATATACTCTAGAGTGGGACCTAATCATCGGCGTCAAGCTAGACTATTAGGCACACGGTCACTGAAACCCTAAGGTTCAATGGACCAAGAAATGGGTAATAAAAATTAACAATTATCCTAGGTAAACACTAGATCAAAAATGAACGGGCTGGAGGACCAATTTTTATCCAATTGGTCCAATAACAATTATCCTAGGTAAACACTGGGTCAAAAATCCGGCCCGGAGGACCAATTTTTATGACAGAATCCAAAGTTAGGGCAGTGGACTGTGAATGATAGTTGTTATAATATCTACAAATAAATCTTTGAATTCTGTGCATAAAAATACTGATAGCTTGAAGTGTGGTAAGTACGCCAATAAAAGACCAAATGAGTCAACAAGATAAGATTTATAATAATAAAATAATAATAGGCAGATGGCCACATACAAAAACAATTGTAAGTAGGTTGAGTCGAAAGATCTTGGGATAATTACAACATGTGATAAAAAACGTAGAGAAATACAAAATTTAACCCTTTATAGGGCAGAAGTGAAGGACATTAAATTTTTCCGATTTTTTCCCACATATCATTCAAAAGTACTTTATAAACATACTGAAATCTTATTCCTTTTAAATACTTATTTTTCATAGAGTTTTGAGGTGGGAAATTATTGTCCCACTGCCCTATAAAGGTATCTTATGGATTCCATCATATTGGTACTTATAGAGCAGTGGGATAATAGTTTCCCACTTTTAGCATTCATCATAAATCACTTATAGATGACCAGGATAAGTTGTTCTCACTTTGGCAATAGAATAAATTTAACTAAGTAAATGAGAAATATGATCATTTGTTCACTATAGATAAAACTTTAGAAGTGAACCATGATGAGGAAGATTAGTGATATCTTTCAATCACATGAATAATTTGATGAAAAACACATTAGTGAATATATATATATTTCTTCAAGTATTACAATAAATGAATTTAAAAGCTTATATAAAATAGAATTGATGGAATGAACACTAGTAAATTGTATATACATTTTGAAGTATCACAAAAGATGCATCAATAAGTTTATATAGAATTCAATTCATGGAATAAACACTAGTGAATTGTTTATATATTTTGAAGTAGTTACTGTAGTTGAAGTCCAATCTTTATCTCACAATTCAATGTTGGAATTACTCCAATGCAGGCTTGTTCATTCATGTTTCAAGAATGGAACCTGCAAAAGTAAAAGCAAAACAAGAATTGATAAAGCTTCAGGCAACATCTTAGAAGGAATATAATACTCACTATACAGCTTAGGTTATCTTCCATTATACCCCTTCTTCACTACAAAACCAGGATTGCAAAAAACTAATTTTCTCTTCAAAACAACTAATAATTCCACTAATAATGATTATTATTCCATTATTGCATTTATATTGTTGTCTTATACAAATATGAGTTATAAGAGTACAGCCGGAATGAATTTCTGACTGTGCAAGTTGGAAGATAAGTACAAATATTACGACAGCCAGATGAAGAATCTTCCAACAAATAATATTTACAGATAGAGGAATAAATTCTAAACATAGTGTAATATATTTTTGGAAGCAAACTGTTCAATTTCGTATTAAAAATAAATCTAAAAGTTATGTTGTTTCATAACCTAAAAGTTGTTTACATGACCGTCCTTCGGTTTTTCAATGTTTATTATTACAGCTGTTTTTTCTTGAAATGAAACTATTTGTAATTGTAATCTAAGTAGTTTTTACTAGTCAAAACTTACCTCAAACGTCTTGAGATGATGAATCTTCTATTTGCAATTTGCAATTGAAATGAGAGCTACATTGAATCGGTCGAAATCCAGTGTCGCTAAATGGGCAGTGGGATATTATCTTCCCACTTTTCAGTGATTTGCAAATTAACCACAATTCGTAGCTGCTGACGTCAGAAAACTATGCACAGATGATGTACATATGTTATTTTGTCAGTAATAGTAATTGGGAGATCATAGAACAAGGAGATCATAGAGGGTAAACATTTATTTACCAGCATGCATGGTGGGAAACTATTATCCCAGTGCCCTTTAAAGGGTTAAATTAAATGACATTAATGACCATTGAAGCCTGACAATAATCGAAAAGGTAATATTAATGATACCTGAATTGCGAATATAGATTGAGTGTTATAATGAAAAGTTATTGCTGCAAAGTTCAATCTTATGATTTACAAAAGGAATAATAATAAATGACAATAAGCTGTAGATAGTGCTCAACAATAGAATACATTAAAATATAGGCGGCATAGGCCTTCAGTAAATTAAATGTCAGTTAGACATCAATTGACAAAGGGAATAATAATAAATGACAATAAGCTGTAATAGTGCTCAACAAATAGAATACATTAAAATATAGGTGGCATAGGCCTTCAGTAAATTAAATGTCAAGTTAGACATCAATTGAACAATTAATAGGCGTTGGTGGCCTCAGTGAATTGAATGTCAAGATAGACATCAATAGATCAATTAATAGGCGTCGGTGGCCTCAGTGAATTGAATGTCAAGATAGACATCAATAGATCATTAATAGGCGTCGATGGCCTCAGTGAATTGAATGTCAAGATAGACATCAATAGATAATAATAGCGCCAGTGGCCTTAAAATATCACTTGTAAAGCCAAGGGTAGCTGCAAATCCAATGAAAATAGTTGTTAATATTGAGTACAATTATATAGGCGGCATAGGCCTTCAGTGATTTGAATGTCAAGATAGACATCAACAAAACAATTATAGGCGTCAGTGGCCTCAGAATATCACTTGTAAAGCCAATGGTAGCTGTCAAATCCAATGAAAAGTTGTTAATATTGAGTACAATTATATAGGCGGCATAGGCCTTCAGTGATTTGAATGTCAAGATAGACATCAACAAAACAATTAATAGGCGTCAGTGGCCTCAGAAATCACTTGTAAAGCCAAGGGTAGCTGTCAAATCCATGAAAATAGTTGTTAATATTGAGTACAATTATATAGGTGGCATAGGCCTTCAGTGATTTGAATGTCAAGATAGACATCAACAAAACAATTAATAGGCCTCAGTGGCCTCAGAATATCACTTGTAAAGCCAAGGGTAGCTGTCAAATCCAATGAAAATAGTTGTTAATATTGAGTACAATTATATAGGCGGCATAGGCCTTCAGTGATTTGAATGTCAAGATAGACATCAACAAAACATTTATGTAATACATATGTAAATGAAAATTGAATAGAACGATTTACGTAACCTGAATAAAATTTTAAAGAGGAGATGCAGCCAGGCAGACAGCAAGAGGATCCGCATACCCAAAGGAACAGGACATCAGCAAGCGACGATGTGATCTGGCCATGCGATGACAAGAATGGAAGCATCCACCACAGCAGGCAAATCCCCCAGTGGAAATGTGAACAGGAGCATGTAGAATTCCAAATGAATAATCCGACCTTTAAGTTGTGGAATTTTTAGAATGATTTCCAAACGGTAAAGATGATGAACTTGAAAGTTTGAGTTACACGAGGTGAAGCCAATTGTTAGAAGAATGGCAATTGAAGCCCACACGAGGTTGTGAACTTGACAAAGTTTATCAGCATAAATATGTGAAGAAATCGATGAATAGTTGAATCACAATTGAAGAATAGAATAAACGAATTAATTTGAAGGAGTAATTCACACTTTAAGAACGTTCCGTAGATCAGATAAATAGCGATAAACGCCCACACGAGGTTGCAATTTTGACAAAGTTTATCAGAGTAAATAAGTGAAGAAATCGATGAATAATTGAATCACAATTGAAGAATAGAATAAACGAATTAATTTGAAGGAGTAATTCACACTTTAAAAACGTTCTGTAGATCAGATAAATAGCGATAAACGCCCACACGAGGTTGCAATTTTGACAAGTTTATCAGAGTAAATAAGTGAAGAAATCGATGAATAATTGAATCACAATTGAAGAATAGAATAAATGAATTAATTTGAAGGAGTAATTCACACTTTGAAAACGTTCCGTAGATCAGATAAATAGCGATAAATGCCCACACGAGGTTGCAATTTTGACAAAGTTTATCAGAGTAAATAAGTGAAGAAATCGATGAATAATTGAATCACAATTGAAGAGTAGAATAAACGAATTAATTTGGAAGAATAATTCACTTTTAAAAACGTTCCGTAGATCAGATGAATTTGGATGAAAAGTTTAGACTGGGCACGAGATGTGCACACACCGACTAGACTCCATTGAAAGACAAGAGGCTAGCTAAAGGCACTAGCAACAAAAAGGGAAGGCGGAAATGTCAGCATGAACGTGAAACGTTACAAACGTTTGGTGAAAAAGTAGCAAATATCTAGAAGTAAGATACCTAAAGACAGAATAAATTCCAAAAAATTGAATAGTACAATATTAAAATTGCAACGGCAAAAAACACGACGAATAAGGCGAATAATATAGGAAACCAACTTGATTAAAGCAGTGCCGTAGAACCGTGACTGTGACGTCACCAGACAGCGCAGACGGAAAATGACGACATGATGTCTACGTAGTAACGGAACGAGTAACAAGTGGAACCGTTCAATAATGCTTTGTCAGATTTAACATAAACTGGGCCCCTTGTGTCATATGGGGGTATGGCACAATAAGAAAAAATAAGAAATATGTGAAATCTGGCAAGGCAATTGGAAATTGAAAACTGGGCCCCATGTGAGAACCAGGGGAAAAAACAATGAAACCTAAAATACAAAATGAACCATAAGAGCAAGGGGATTAACTAGAATCCTCATCAATGGGAAGAGGTGCTAAACTCGAAATAGCTCTCTTAAAAGTGCCAGAGGGAGTGAGAACAGTGACAACTCGAACCTTGTCGTCCTTACCGGGATGAACTTCAGTAATGCGCGCCAGCTTCCAAGTGGACTGCGCGGAACCAGGATCCTTCAAGATGACAACTGTACCGACCTTCAAATTTTCACAATTGTTTAGCCATTTGCCTTTTTTCTGAAGAGTGGTGGAGGAATGGGTCTTTTTTCTGAAGAGTGGTGGAGAAAAAGTACGAAATTTGGGGCCGCCTACACGAATGGAAATAGGACCGGCGTAATCCAACCACATTGTAAAAGGGAAAATTAGCCTGAACGCGGGCCGCTGGTAAACTACCCATGATTCGCTCAGAATGAAGAGCCAAAAACGAAAACACATTATGCAATGCCGCAATACACTTTTGATGGTGCGACGGCTGGAAGGAAACCAAAATCGTGTCTTACACTGGCCATGGTGGCCTGCACACCAGCATGACTCAGACGACAATGGTGACAACAATCTATGCACGAGTGAACTTGTGATTGCTGGGCAACAATATTTGATGTTTATAATCAAATGAGGCATTTGCATTTTGCAAACGTCCACCAACTCTGAGCAGTGAATCTGAGTGAATGAATGGTGACAGGCTTTAATAGAGCTATTAGGCAATAGCTCCTGATTTTGACGCAATGCTTTAAGTTCAGCAGAGAAGGCCTCTTCTTGAATGGATTTGAAGATACAATTTTCAGCTTCTGAAATTTCAGAGATAGCTAATTGACCAACGCGCGGAGTGACTGAATTTTGTTTCCTACAATTATGAATAAACGTAGAACATACGCTGTTGTACGAACAATTTTGTGATAAGTTGAGCAACTATTGATTATGCCTGAGATAACATCATTACGAGAAGAAGTAGTAGCTAATACCTGAACTGATTGAGAACTGATTTCCTGAACTGATACCTGAACTGATTTCTCTAACTGATGAGAGACATCATTTGAAGTTAGAAAATTTGACATGACCCTACGGGGAGCGGCCACAGGTGAAGCGGGAAGGCACGAACGAGGTGCTGCAATAGGACGAATAGCTTTACAAGAACCAAATATGACCCAACCTAGACTGGTTTTCTGAAGAATGGGAGCGTTTTGAGCTAGATACAATCTACCAGGCTGAAGTATAGATGCGAATATGCCAGCTCCAAGTAACAAATCTACAGGGTTAGATTGATCAAACAATGGATCCTCTAATTTGAGTTCAACAGGAATTGAAATTTTAGAAAGATCAATGTTCACACTAGGAACATTAGATGATATGCTATCAACTACAATACAATTTTCTTCAACCGACCACAAACGATCAGATGAAGACAAGCAAGCTGAATGAGAAATAGATGATTTGGTCTTATTCTCACCTACACTATGAATCAAAGTGTCCGAATGCAAAGTAACAAGTGACAATTTTTCAGCAAACCTAGTTGACATCAAATTACAATCAGAGCAAGAATCTAAAAGCGCAGTTGCTTTAATAAATTCCCCACTAGAAGATTGAACCAAAACTTCGGCAGTAGGTAACAAGGCGACAGTTGATTGCTGTGGCAAACACAGTGACGAGGTGGAGCTCATTGTGACATGAGAGTTTTCTGAGGCTGTTCTGCATGAGAAACAGCTTGCTTAGTTGTTTCCGCATTCTGAACCATGATGGAATTCAAGACAGAATTCTTACCCTTGGAAAGAGCAAAAGATTGAGAATGAATAACATTGAAGTTACCTTATCCTTAGAAGTAGGCTGAGTGTCTCGTGATTGAGGTACGACCTATGAAGAACAGTGTGTGACTCTTGCCACAAAGTGTACACGATTTGTCCGAACAAACATGATTGGGTGGGAAAGGCTTGAGGCAATTATAACATAACCTTTTGTCACGGACAGCATTCCAATGATCAGTAACCTGCACTTCAATAATTCATTACAACAATTTGGAAAATGACCAACAGAATTACAAAAACTACAAGGTGACATAGAAGAGGTAGTAACCTGCATCCTAGCTTGAACATTCGATTGATTTTGATTGAACTTTGGCTTGCTATGAGCACCAACCGAGTTGGATGTACTTTGCTGTACATTTCCTTGATGATGGTTAGCTGAGCTTGAAGCAACAGCTTCCATGATTTTGCATTGTGATTCCAAAAAATTCCAAAATTTATCAATGGTGGGAATGTTGTGTATACCAACACTCTTTTCCCATTCTCGAACAGTAGCAGTATCCAACTGCAACAACATTTGTGCATGTACAATAAGTCCTTGATTTGGACTCCAAGTTGAAGCGCTTCGAGCGCGGTAATGTGGGACTTGCAAAAGTCAATGTATGCCCATAATGATTGCGGACAGTTATGTTTTATGGTAGGAGGAGATTCAATTGCCGTGACATGCCTGGCAGCAATTAATCTCTTATTGTCATACCTCCCCCTTAAGAGGTTCCATGCAAGCTGAAAACCATTTTCGTCAGCTTCAATGTGTTCCACTCTAGCGAGAGCTTCACCACTGAGTGATTGACAAAGATAGAAAAATTTCAATGAGTCATTAATATTATCCTGATTTCCAATAATATTGGTAAAAGCACTTGAGAATGCTTGCCATTTTGAAAGCTCCCCATTGAAGCGTGGAAGCGGAATCTGAGGCAACTGAAAATTTGTCAAATGTGAGTTTTGAGATGTTGGCCGCTGGGAAGCACCAGCAGTGGCCTCATGTTGTGTTGTCTGCTTTCAAAAGCAGTTAATGCAGCGTTTGCCTTAGAGGTAATGGAGATAAACTTATTAGTATTTCAAAATGAGTTGAAGTGTCTTGTGCTTGCAACTCTGAATTCCATAACTGTTCATGGATTTTATCATACTTAATTCTAAGTGAACCTAGTTCTTTTGACAGTCAACAATTGATGATAAGTGGCTTCAGTGTCCACAACATAATCGCTATAGCTGGTTATGAACCAATCTATTTGTGGTGTAAATTGTCTCTTGCATTGGAAAGAGCAGAAGGCTCAGGAAGTGAATCTTCCTCATGATCGGACATGCTTAAAAATTAACAGAAAAACTGAGTGAATGAAACGATACCGCACTGTAGCAATGCGATTGCTGCGCCAATAAGCAACTTTGGGCACTGGTCCAGTACGCAGAGAGGCACGCCTGTGCGTATGAGGCAAGTTGTATCAAGCTTGCTGTGCGGTAAGTCAAGTAGCGAGCTCGTAAGGCGGTGTAGTTTGCCGTGTGTTGTTTTCTCAATGCGCAATAGCCGTCTGTGACCAGTTCAGTGTGGTTCAGTCTCTCAGGGTACAAGATAGTTGATAGCTGGTGCATACACGTCGCAGCGTGCTTTGAGTTGCAGCCAGTACTGAAAATTTGAAACAAGTGTGTGAATGCTTAATATCAAACAATATAAACATACAAAGGTACAATGGAATAAAATATACTCTAGAGTGGGACCTAATCATCGGCGTCAAGCTAGACTATTAGGCACACGGTCACTGAAACCCTAAGGTTCAATGGACCAAGAAATGGGTAATAAAAATTAACAATTATCCTAGGTAAACACTAGATCAAAAATGAACGGGCTGGAGGACCAATTTTATCCAATTGGTCCAATTAACAATTATCCTAGGTAAACACTGGGTCAAAAATCCGGCCGGAGGACCAATTTTTATGACAGAATCCAAAGTTAGGGCAGTGGACTGTGAATGATAGTGTATTAATATCTACAAATAAATCTTTGAATTCTGTGCATAAAAATACTGATAGCTTGAAGTGTGGTAAGTACGCCAATAAAAGACCAAATGAGTCAACAAGATAAGATTTAATAATAATAAAATAATAATAGGCAGATGGCCACATACAAAAACAATTGTAAGTAGGGTGAGTCGAAAGATCTTGGGATAATTACAACATGTGATAAAAAACGTAGAGAAATACAAAATTTAAATTAATGACATTAAGACCATTGAAGCCTGACAATAATCGAAAAGGTAAATTAATGATACCTGAATTGCGAATATAGATTGAGTGTTATAATGAAAAGTTATTGCTGCAAAGTTCAATCTTAATGATTTACAAAGGAATAAATAAATGACAATAAGCTGTAGATAGTGCTCAACAAATAGAATACATTAAAATATAGGCGGCATAGGCCTTCAGTAAATTAAATGTCAAGTTAGACATCAATTGACAAAGGGAATAATAATAAATGACAATAAGCTGTAAATAGTGCTCAACAAATAGAATACCTTAAAATATAGGTGGCATAGGCCTTCAGTAAATTAAATGTCAAGTTAGACATCAATTGAACAATTAATAGGCGTTGGTGGCCTCAGTGAATTGAATGTCAAGATAGACATCAATAGATCAATTAATAGGCGTCGGTGGCCTCAGTGAATTGAATGTCAAGATAGACATCAATAGATCAATTAATAGGCGTCGATGGCCTCAGTGAATTGAATGTCAAGATAGACAAATAGATAATTAATAGGCGCCAGTGGCCTTAAAATATCACTTGTAAAGCCAAGGGTAGCTGTCAATCCAATGAAAATAGTTGTAATATTGAGTACAATTATATAGGCGGCATAGGCCTTCAGTGATTTGAATGTCAAGATAGACATCAACAAAACAATTAATAGGCGTCAGTGGCCTCAGAATATCACTTGTAAAGCCAATGGTAGCTGTCAAATCCAATGAAAATAGTTGTTAATATTGAGTACAATTATATAGGCGGCATAGGCCTTCAGTGATTTGAATGTCAAGATAGACATCAACAAAACAATTAATAGGCGTCAGTGGCCTCAGAATATCACTTGTAAAGCCAAGGGTAGCTGTCAAATCCAATGAAAATGTTGTTAATATGAGTACAATTATATAGGTGGCATAGGCCTTCAGTGATTTGAATGTCAAGATAGACATCAACAAAACATTAATAGGCGTCAGTGGCCTCAGAATATCACTTGTAAAGCCAAGGGTAGCTGTCAAATCCAATGAAAATAGTTGTTAATATTGAGTACAATTATATAGGCGGCATAGGCCTTCAGTGATTTGAATGTCAAGATAGACATCAACAAAACATTTATGTAATACATATGTAAATGAAGTTGAATAGAACGATTTACGTAACCTGAATAAAATTTTGAAGAGGAGATGCAGCCAGGCAGACAGGCAAGGAATCCGCAATACCCAAAGGAACAGGACATCAGCAAGCGACGATGTGTTCTGGCCATGCGATGACAAGAATGGAAGCATCCACCACAGCAGGCAAATCCCCCAGTGGAAATGTGAACAGGAGCATGTAGAATTCCAAATGAATAATCCGACCTTTAAGTTGTGGAATTTTTAGAATGATTTCCAAACGGTAAAGATGATGAACTTGAAAGTTTGAGTTACACAAGGTGAAGCCAATTGTTAGAAGAATGGCAATTGAAGCCCACACGAGGTTGTGAACTTGACAAAGTTTATCAGCGTAAATATGCGGAGGAATCGATGAATAGATGAATCACAATTGAAGAATAGAATAAACGAATTAATTTGAAGGAGTAATTCACACTTTAAAAACGTTCCGTAGATCAGATAAATAGCGATAAACGCCCACACAAGGTTGCAATTTTGACAATATTTATCAGAGAATAAGTGGAGAAATCAATGGATAATTGAATCACAATTGAAGAATAGAATAAACGAATTAATTGATGGAGTAATCACACTTTAAAAACATTCCGTAGATCAGATAAATAGCGATAAACACCCACACGAGGTTGCAATTTTGACAAAGTTTATCAGAGTAAATAAGTGAAGAAATCGATGAATATTGAATCACAATTGAAGAATAGAATAAACAAATTAATTTGAAGGAGTAATCACACTTTAAAAACGTTCCGTAGATCAGATAAATAGCGATAAACGCCCACACAAGGTTGCAATTTTGACAATATTATCAGAGTAAATAAGTGGAGAAATCAATGGATAATTGAATCACAATTGAAGAATAGAATAAACGAATTAATTTGAGGAGTAATTCACACTTTAAAAACATTCCGTAGATCAGATAAATAGCGATAAACACCCACACGAGGTTGCAATTTTGACAAAGTTTATCAGAGTATAAGTGAGAAATCGATGAATAATGAATCACAATTGAAGAATAGAATAAACGAATTAATTTGAAAGAATAATTCACACTTTAAAAACGTTCCATAGATCAGATGAATAGTGAAAACGCCCACACGAGGTTGCAATTTTGACAAAGTTTATCAGAGTAAATAAGTGAAGAAATCGATGAATAATTGAATCACAATTGAAGAGTAGAATAAATGAATAAATTCGGAAGGATAATTCACTTTTAAAAACGTTCCATAGATCAGATGAAATTGGATGAAAAGTTTAGACCAGGCGCGAGATGTGCACACACCGACTAGACTCCATTGAAAGACAAGAGGCTAGCTAAAGGCACTAGCAACAAAAAAGGGAAGGCGGAAATGTCAGCCACGGACGTGAAACGTTTACAAACGTTTGGTGAAAAAGTAGCAAATATCTTGAAAGTAAGATGCCTAAAGACAAAATAAATTCCAAAAAATCGAATAGTACAAATATTAAAATTGCAACGGCAAATAACACGACGAATAATGTGAATAATATAGGAAACCAACTTGATTAAAGCAGTGCCGTAGAACCGTGACTGTGACGTCACCAGACAGCGCAGATGGAAAATGACGACATGATGTCTACGTAGTAACGGAACGAGTAACAAGTGGAACCGTTCCAATAAATGCTTTGTCAGATTTAACATAAACTGGGCCCCTTGTGTCATATGGGGGTATGGCACAATAAGAAAAAATAAGAAATATGTGAAATCTGGCAAGGCAATTGGAAATTGAAAACTGGGCCCCATGTGAGACCAGGGGAAAAAAAAATGAAACCTAAAAATACAAAATGAACCATAAGAGCAAGGGGATTAACTAGAATCCTCATCAATGGGAAGAGGTGCTAAACTCGAAATAGCTCTCTTAAAAGTGCCAGAGGGAGTGAGAACAGTGACAACTCGAACCTTGTCGTCCTTACCGGGATGAACTTCAGTAATGCGCGCCAGCTTCCAAGTGGACTGCGCGGAACCAGGATCCTTCAAGATGACAACCGTACCGACCTTCAAATTTTCACAATTGTTTAGCCATTTGCCTTTTTTCTGAAGAGTGGTGGAGGAATGGGTCTTTTTTCTGAAAAGTGGTGGAGAAAAAGTACGAGATTTGGGGCCGCCTACACGAATGGAAATAGGACCGGCGTAATCCAAACCACAATTGTAAAAGGGAAATTAGCCTGAATGCGGGCCGCTGGTAAACTACCCATGATTTGCTCAGAACGAAGAGCCGAAAAACGAAAACACATTATGCAATGCCGCAATACACTTTTGATGGTGCAACAGGTGGAGGAAACCAAAATCGTTGTCTTACACTGGCCATGGTGGCCTGCACACCAGCATGACTTAGACGACAATGGTGAGCAACAATCAATGCACGAGTGAACTCGTGATTGCTGGGCAACAATATTTGATGTTTATAATCAAATGAGGCATTTGCATTTTGCAAACGTCCACCAACTCTGAGCAGTGAATCTGAGTGAATGAATGGTGACAAGGCTTTAATAGAGCTATTAGGCAATAGCTCCTTATTTTGACGCAATGCTTTAAGTTCAGCAGAGAAGGCCTCTTCTTGAATGGATTTGAAGATACAATTTTCAGCTTCTGAAATTTCAGAGATAGCTAATTGACCAACGCGCGGAGTGACTGAATTTTGTTTCCTACAATTATGAATGAACCGTAGAACATATGCTGTTGTACGAACAATTTTGTGATAAGTTGAGCAACTATTGATTATGCCTGAGATAACATCATTACGAGAAGAAGTAGTAGCCAATACCTGAACTGATTGAGAACTGATTTCCTGAACTGATACCTGAACTGATTTCTCTAACTGATGAGAGACATCATTTGAAGTTAGAAAATTTGACATGACCCTACGGGGAGCGGCCACAGGTGAAGCGGGAAGGCACAAACGAGGTGCTGCAATAGGACGAATAGCTTTACAAGAACCAAATATGACCCAACCTAGACTGGTTTTCTGAAGAATGGGAGCGTTTTGAGCTAGATACAATTTACCAGGCTGAAGTATAGATGCGAATATGCCAGCACCAAGTAACAAATCTACAGGTTTAGATTGATCAAACAATGGATCCGCTAATTTGAGTTCAACAGAATTGAAATTTTAGAAAGATCAATGTTCACACTAGGAACATTAGATGATATGCTATCAACTACAATACAATTTTCTTCAACCGACCACGAACGATCAGATGAAGACAAGCAAGCTGAATGAGAAATAGATGATTTGGTCTTATTCTCACCTACACTATGAATCAAAGTGTCCGAATGCAAAGTAACAAGTGACAATTTTTCAGCAAACCTAGTTGACATCAAATTACAATCAGAGCAAGAATCTAAAAGCGCAGTTGCTTTAATAAATTCCCCACTAGAAGATTGAACCAAAACTTCGGCAGTAGGTAACAAGGCGACAGTTGATTGCTGTTGCAAACACAGTGACGAGGTGGAGCTCATTGTGACATGAGAGTTCTTCTGAGGCTGTTCTGCATGAGAAACAGCTTGCTTAGTTGTTTCCGCATTCTGAACCATGATGGAATTCAAGACAGCATTCTTACCCTTGGAAGAGCAAAAGATTGAGAATGAATAACATTTGAAGTTACCTTATCCTTAGAAGTAGGCTGAGTGTCTCGTGATTGAGGTACGACCTATGAAGAACAGTGTGTGACTCTTGCTACAAAGTGTACACGATTTGTCCGAACAACATGATTGGGTGGAAAGGCTTGAGGCAATTATAACATAACCTTTTGTCACGGACAGCATTCCAATGATCAGTAACCTGCAACTTCAATAATTCATTACAACGATTTGGAAAATGACCACAGAATTACAAAAACTACAAGGTGACATAGAAGAGGTAGTAACCTGCATCCTAGCTTGAACATTCGATTGATTTTGATTGAACTTTGGCTTGCTATGAGCACCAACCGAGTTGGATGTACTTTGCTGTACATTTCCTTGATGATGGTTAGCTGAGCTTGAAGCAACAGCTTCCATGATTTTGCATTGTGATTCCAAAAAATTCCAAAATTTATCAATGGTGGGAATGTTGTGTATACCAACACTCTTTTCCCATTCTCGAACAGTAGCAGTATCCAACTGCAACAACATTTTGTGCATGTACAATAAGTCCTTGATTTGGACTCCAAGTTGAAGCGCTTCGAGCGCGGTAATGTGGGACTTGCAAAAGTCAATGAATGCCATAATGATTGCGGACAGTTATGTTTTATGGTAGGAGGAGATTCAATTGCCGTGACATGCCTGGCAGCAATTAATCTCTTATTGTCATACCTCCCCCTTAAGAGGTTCCATGCAAGCTGAAAACCATTTTCGTCAGCTTCAATGTGTTCCACTCTAGCGAGAGCTTCACCACTGAGTGATTGACAAAGATAGAAAAATTTCAATGAGTCATTAATATTATCCTGATTTCCAATAATATTGGTAAAAGCACTTGAGAATGCTTGCCATTTGAAAGCTCCCCATGAAGCGTGGAAGCGGAATCTGAGGCAACTGAAAATTTGCCAAATTTGAGTTTGAGATGTGGCGCACTGGGAAGCACCAGCAGTGGCCTCATTGTTTCTTGTCCTTTCAAAACAATTAATGCAGCGTTTGCCTTAGAGGTAATGGAGATAAACTTATTAAGTATTTCAAATGAGTTGAAGTGTCTTGTGCTTGCAAACTCTGAATTTCATAACTGTTCATGGATTTTATCATACAATTCTAAGTGAACCTAGTTCGTTTTTGACAGTCAACAATTGATAATAAGTGACTTCAGTGTCCACAACATAATCGCTATAGCTGGTTATGAACCAATCTATTTCGGTGGTGTAAATTGTCTCTTGCATTGGAAAGAGCAGAAGGCTCAGGAAAGTGAATCTTCCTCATGATCGGACATGCTTAAAAACTTACAGAAAAACCTGAGTGTGAAACAATACCGCACTGTAGCAATGCGATTGCTGCGCAATAGCACTTTGGGCACTGGTCCGTTACGCAGAGAGGCAACCTTGTGCGTATGAGGCAAGTTGTATCAAGCTGCTGTGTGGCAGTCAAGTAGGAGCTCGTAAGGCGGTGTAGTTTCCGTGTGTTTGTTTTCTCAATGCGCAATAGCCGTCTGTGACCAGTTCAGTGCGGTTCAGTCTCTCAGGGTACAAGATAGTTGATAGCTGGTGCATACATGTCGCAGCGTGCTTTGAGTTGCAGCCAGTACTGAAAATTTGAAACAAGTGTGTGAATGCTTAATATTAAACAATATAAACATACAAAGGTACAATGGAATAAAATATACTCTAGAGTGGGACCTAATCATTGGCGTTAAGCTAGACTATTAGGCACATGGTCACTGAAACCCTAAGGTTCAATGGACCAAGAAATGGGTAATAAAAATTAACAATTATCCTTGGTAAACACTAGATCAAAAATGAACGGGCTGGAGGACCAATTTTTATCCAATTGGTCCAATTAACAATTATCCTAGGTAAACACTGGGTCAAAAATCTGGCCCGAGGACCAATTTTTATGACAGAATCCAAAGTTAGGGCAGTGGACTGTGAATGATAGTTGTTATTAATATCTACAAATAAATCTTTGAATTCTGTGCATAAAAATACTGATAGCTTGAAGTGTGGTAAGTACGCCAATAAAAGACCAAATGAGTCAACAAGATAAGATTTAATAATAAAATAATAATAGGCAGATGGCCACATACAAAAACAATTGTAAGTAGGTTGAGTCGAAAGATCTTGGGATAATTACAACATGTGATAAAAACGTAGAGAAATACAAAATTTAAATTAAATGACATTAATGACCATTGAAGCCTGACAATAATCGAAAAGGTAATATTAATGATACCTGAATTGCGAATATAGATTGAGTGTTATAATGAAAAGTTATTGCTGCAAAGTTCAATCTTAATGATTTACAAAAGGAATAATAATAAATGACAATAAGCTGTAGATAGTGCTCAACAAATAGAATACATTAAAATATAGGCGGCATAGGCCTTCAGTAAATTAAATGTCACACCTTCGGAATTACCACAAAAAATGCATATTTATTAGAAATCTATCATTGAACATAAAAATTACTATATTTAAGAATATCAGAGAGATGAAGTGATATTATCTATTTTATTTTATCCATAATTGTTATGCAGTGTTTCCTGTATCTTTTTATTCACTAGACAAGTTCTTTTTTTTTGTTCTCCAGTGGTTTTGTAAATAAATATTGTGGTGTGTTCTGTGTTGAAGATGAATGTCTCTGAACGTGTGAGGTATTTGAACTTGTTTTCTCGGAAAAACATCTTGATTTATACTTATAGGGCATAACAAGCTTTATATCATTTAATTCTGAGTATAGTTTAGAGTTTTCTGAGATGAAAGAACATTGTTGTAACAACACAGAATGAAAACTATGTTTCCAAAACGTAGTAGTTGGAACTCAAAAGTTTTCGTTCATTTCTGCAATTTGTTATTGAATAAGTGTAAGTATATTAAACTAACTATCATTAATTAATAGCAAAAAACTTTATGGTTTATTGAACTGATTTTTCATTTGATGTAGCCTACCAATGTGTATAAATAAATTGAAATATTGCTTTTTAGGAATACAATAATTCAGTACCGTAGCTTAACTTCGAGTGCTTTCTTTAAATTAGCCTTGTATTTTTGTGATTTTTGACTTCTAGTACTGGTTATGTGATGAAAAAGAAACCACATGGTTTTCACCGTTCAGTTCGTACTCCGGAAAATGTAGACAAAGTCAGAACGGCAGTTGTTACTTGTCCTGGACGACACTGACACGGTCTACATTTTTCGAACGAACTA